>NC_056728.1:1545675742-1545818242 GCF_019279795.1 Protopterus annectens
TGCAGATTAATCATCATTATCATGCATTACACATCAGTACATCTCGTGGGTACGACATACCTTTCCGGCCTTTGCTTCTGTATTCATCAATATCTTCCTCTAAATACTTCCTTTCGATTACGTTTGTGTTCGGTATGAACATACGGTTTGAATATCCAGGGAGTCTTCCTTTTATTCGTCACCTGAGGCATGTGGGTTCATCATGCCAATAGCTGTTCCTCGGTGTGTAGTTATGCGATATCACTGGTCATCCTCCTCCATTGATACGTTACCCACGAAACTAGGCCATGGTTCATTCCTCGTGTGGCCGTTAGTTATTTGCACTACCTTCGTGGGGATGGTATGTATTGTATCATGTTTGTGTGACTGCATACGCTATGTGTGGTGTCAGGTACATTATGCTGTGGTGTTAGCCGTGGATTGTGTGTGTTGGGTATGGTATTCTGTTCGACATGTGGGTGTCCGTGTCCTGGCGGCGTCTGTCGATGGCGTTGTGCATTCAGATGTGTAACATAGCTGTTATATTCCTGTACACAACGGATGCAAGGATGCATCAGCTGCTGCTAGTGTTTCCCACACGGCTTGTTGCGGGTATGCCGCTGTCATTGACTGCCTGTATGTTTTTGCTACGGTTTTGGCTGTTATCCCTTTGATATGTGCGATGGGGTATATCTGCGGATGTGTGTGACGGGTAGGGGGTGTGGGTCTTGCATTTATACATACAAGATATGCTTGTGTGTCTACTCCATCCCTGCTTGGGGAGCTGCAGGTTACCTGTCTGTTGTTCTGGGAATGTTTGTTTTGTTGATGTCCTGCACGTATTCCTCCTTCACATCGGTTATATATCTGCGGATGTTCGTCCGTGCCTACTATCCATTGGCATTTTGTCACTGATAGTTACGGTGATTGTGGTCCTGTACTTGGGACGGCCTGTATGCTACCGGTAGCCTCCTATTCGTGTGGCGCTTGCTTACTTAACGGTCGTGGAACACACAGCGGTATTTACGGGACCGTAAGTGTCCACGATCGGTGCAGGGATAGCACATTCGTATTTTCGCCGTACATGCCTGATGCTGTGTAACGTTGCCGACGTATCATGTTGAGTCTGCCATATGGCCTCCATACATACGGTCATGGTTTGTACATGCGTCCTTTGCACCTGCTGTTGGCTATGGCCCTGTGGTACATTCTGGGACATTTCCGCTTTGCATGGTTTCGTCACCACGCGCAGCCACTGGAGAGGAGATGTCAGTACTACTTTGTGGGTACTGCTGTACATACGCCTATGGTTCCTGTACTGTATGCCCTCGCGTATGTTATTACACTCCGCCTGTGACATGTCACCTACATACACATTTTACAGTGGCACACACATTACACACACACAGCGGAACACACGACAACCTCACCTCACACATACACATATTGCCGCCATGGCTCTCAACCTTCCATTTCGAGGAACACACACATTCATAATGTGGAACAAATGGGCAAAATGTGGAACACATACTAATGGCTTACTAACAACTTCAGCTAAGAAGGTCATAGGATAGTTAAAATATGCTGATTTACTTACAAAGAAGAACCTTTAATGAATTACTATGATTAATTTCTATTTACCAGGATGTCATTTAAATACATTCCTAACAATGAATGTTTGACAGACTATTTCAATGTGGAACTTTGAGGAACTGCGAGGAACATGAACTGTTTTAGACCTCAAATGAGGCGTTCCTTCCTCATAATGACATACACTTGACAGGTATGATTGCCGCTTTCGCACGGTTGCACACAGTACCTCGTTGGCGCATCGCGGCGGTGTACCTCCGCGCTCATATCCTATGGATATGACAGCACATATCCCGTTACTGTACCGTGGCCTGGTGATCATCCCGACACGCGGATATGTATTGATGCAGGTTGACATTTCCATGGCTGGCGTTCCCTGCTCTTCCCACCCTCCCGGATGATCGGGTTGTCGTTCACTATGTTTACTATGTGGAGATTTCGCTTCTTACTCATCTGTAAACTTGCATCCCTGGGTTCCATATTAACCTGTTGTACTTTATATCTGTGTATGTGTATATATATTTCTACGTGTGTACTGATATCTATTTCCATATCTGTGGATGCACATAAGTACATATGTAGTCGACTTGCGGCGATAGTGGCAGCATCGGCTCGCCGTCTGCTGTAGAACCGGCGTGCGGTTGAGGTGTTGGCGTTCCATGCTCTGCTGGCTATTGGGTGTGCAGTGTTTGGGTGCTGCCTTTGTTGGAGTCACACATAGGTCCGCCCATACGGTACACATTATGGGCGGACATGTTTGTGTGGCGTCCATTTCACTGTGTGTGCAGGTAAGGCGGTGTCAGTCCATGGGGCCTACGCTGTCAAAGTATGTGCTATGCGTTCCCTCTTTGCCAGGGCGTAGGCATATTGGGTACGCCTCCGTCTACCTACTGGGGCTGGCACAATGTGTTCATGGCGCTGAACGCCCTGTGCCTGTGCTTGCCTTGGCAGTTGTGGTGGGCTTGGTGGCCCTACACCATTATGTCCCTGCAGCAGCTGTTTCCGCAGAATCATATTGTGTAGCATACAACATACTATGAATATGTGGGCACATGTGCCTGGTGAGTACTGCAAGGCTCCACCGGATGTATCCAAGCACCGGAACCGTGATTTCAACATCCCAAACACACGCTCTATGTTTATTCTGGTTTGTGCGTGTGCCTCATTATGGCCTTCTTGCATGTGTATGTGTGCATTTCTGATGGGTGTCATCATCCACGGCTCCAGTGCATAGCCAGCATCACCCACAAGGTGACCTTGTGTGATGTCCCCCCTGGCAAATACCTGATACAGCTGTGAGGCATGCCAGATATGGGAGTCGTGGTAGCTTCCAGGGCTGCCAGCACACACATCCATGATAATGCCCTGCGCATTGCACATGACCTGGCAATTGATGGAGGGGTATCCCTTGCGGTTTATGTAGCGTCTACCCTGCTCCCCGGGTGGTGACTTGATCTCTATGTGCGTACAGTCGATCGCACCCAGTACCTCCGGGTATTGTGCCACACGGTGGAAGCAGCGCATATTGCTAGCCAACTCCTCCTGAGATCTGGGGAAGTTTATATACTCATGGGCATAAACAGAACATGGCATCCAGGAACTGGTGTAGTACCCTAGATGCTGATGCCTGTGAGATACCCATTATATCCCGGTTGGCCTTTGAAAGGTACCTGTAGCCAGTATTCGCAAGCTCACACATACCTTTGTGTCCACTGGGATGGGCTCCCCTCTGTTGTCTCTTGTTCTCAGGCGTGGCCGGCACAGCTCCACTATTTGCTGTAACGTGTCCCTGTCCACCCTGTAGCGCTCTACTATCTCCAGGTCTTGCAGCCCCTGGTAGGTCACCCTTGGTCTGAACACTCTCCTTCTCCTGTGAGGCCTACGGTAGTTGTCGGCACCCTCCTCCGCAACTCCGTCTGTCTCTGCCACATACCTATGTATCACGGCCATGGTGGCACCCAACATATACATATTAAAAGTTCCCCGTGTGTTTACACCCTACGGTGCGGCGTTTGGGAAATCGCGCTGTGTGTTGTGTGCATTCACACTTTATACTGTTGTGCTGTATACCCGGTGATGTCATTGGGTGTGTCTGTGCAGCCGTATCTGTGGATTATCTTCGGTGTTTTACCGTTGCAACTGCAACGGTATTGCCTTTAGTGTTACATTACAGTTGCCTGCATTGGCTTAGCTTTGCATCTTACATTACTGTTTCTGCACGCTGCACCTACTATTGCCTGCAGTGCATCCTGCAGGCACATGGCATATGATGCATTTTGTCTGCCGCCGTTATGCTACCTCTGTACTTGGCTGTGCTATTTCGGTTCTTTGCTCTTTGCATTTCTACTACATCCCCTACTATCTTTGCATTCCTTTGCCTCCCTTTCCCGTTATGCAGGTGTCTGCATGCAGAGTTGTCGGCTGCCGCGTTTGCCCTTCTGGGATTGATTGGTGTTGATTGCTCATTACGGCTCCAATTACACTGCATCCGCATTTCCTCATATTCTCCGCATTAACTACCTATATCCGTGGTTGTTGACGGGAGGCCGTCACATGACTGGGTTAGAACGTAGTCATCCTTGTGCACATGCATCTATGAGGGCATTATGTACTCTCAGCGCATCTATTTCCTCGCCGCCGATCCTGCTGCTGTGATGTGCATTGTACAGCCCATGTTTGCTGGCCTCAATATGCTTCTTCCTACAGTGGCACACCCTCTGCGATTGACATGTATCCCGTGTAGGCCACTCCTCGGTGTACTACCGCTCGCCGTTGCTCCATCCTTACACGGCGGTTTTGCGATTCACTATCATCTGCCTCATTTGCATGGCATTGACTACTAATACATGGTTACGGCGCCGAACACTGCCGCCACTCCTTGACAACCCTTGCGCTGGGGTTGAGGCTTTCCATACATACTATGGTGTGTGGTGGCTGTGCAGCTGATGTGTATTATACAGCTCTTTTAGGACATTGTCATATTATTTCATTGCTTTGCACCTTCTGTGCACATATCCGGGGTTCTGCTGTGGTTTCTACGTACATAACATTTATGTCATTATTTACGGTTTGTGCATGTTTTCTTTGGACATTCTCGGTGCCTTTCGTCATTGGCATATTGCACCTGTATGATACCTGACGTTGACAGCCTTCCGTTACTCCTTGGTCATGTTTGGGTAAATGTAAACCGTTTTTTTTGGTTTACATTGCCGTGCCCTTACGCTACGCCTGCCCCACTTCGTGGATCGCTATTTGCCTTCATTTGCATGGTGCAATACCGCACACAGTGTGATTAGCATACCTACGCCAGGGGTGGCACAGATCCGGCGCACGCCGGTAGTGCACGTGGGATTGATTCATACCTGAATCGCTCGGTAGCCATATTTGGCTTTATAACGCCGACGCTATGCTGGCGCCTGGCGCAAGGTTCATGAATCCCGGGGTATATGTATATGTGTTTATATAACGTTCATTCTCCATTTCACAAAAATTGAATTAAATATGGTTCATGTGTTAAGTAAGAACTCTTATTGTTTGTTGTATTGTACTGTTCAATATCTATGCTCTCCTCATTTTCTATGATGATACAGAATTATAATAGATCTATGAAATGCCTAGGACATGTGAATTGTAACACAAAAATGGTGGTGTATTTAGCAACTTGTTTATCATGTCCAGCATTTTATGTGGGAAAAACTGTAAGAAAATTGAGAGACCATATAATGGAACACAATAGGGACATTAAAAACAGAAGATTTACTAACTCTTTATATGTACACAGTACCAAATATGTGGATTTTAAAAGATTTATATTTTTTGTAATAGACAGGATTCCATACAATGTTAATAAGGGTGGAGATGTTAACAATTTATTAGAAGCAAAAGAATGCCTATGGCAACTTAGACTTAATACTAGTAATATGCCAGAAATTAATGAACATGTCTCCATTTCTAGTATTTTAAAACATAAATCCTATTTAATTTAAAGGGGTTTTATGTATAAAATGCATATATATATATCTATATATATATATATATATATATATATATATATATATATATATATATATATTTTATGAAATGGAAAATGAATGTTATATAAACACATATACATATATATGTTTAATATATTTTTAATATATTTTAATTTATTTATATATATTTATATACAAAAATGTATTTTATATTTTATATTTGTATCTATATTTATATTTAAATTATATATTATATATTGTATATATTCTATAGTGTACATTTTATATTTATACTTATACATATATATATATTTATATATATATATATATATATATATATATATATATATTTATATATATATATATATATATATATATATATATATATACACAATACATGTATATATATATTATACATATAAATATATATATTGAGTACAGGCATATTGAGGCGTTGAGTTTGTTGTGATAATGAATTTGTTTATGGTTCATGTGTTAAGTAAGAATGGATTTGGAACTCCACTTTAAACAACTTGTATTTTTAAGCAGTTTGGTATTAACTAATTATATTCTCATTAATATGTATTAGGTAACATATTTGTTGATTTGAATTAGGTTACATTAAGGAAGTGTATCAAAAGGAAATTACTCTGATGAAACCCACTAATGAGATGGGTGAAAGCGCTTAGTGTTTTGGAAGTATTACCTTTGTTTATAAGTTGCACAACAAAGAATGGTTTCCTCACTACTATAGGCACACAATAGACAAAGGCTAGATTACTATCTATATGTGTCCCTAAGTCCCTGCCAACTGTGTCCACTCTTAGGGTTGTATTGCAAATATGGTTGTTACCAGATGTGGCTGCCTTCCTGAAGGATACTATTATGCATTTCTTGGCATTTAGTTTTGGTCTATGGTAATGTCACCAGTTATTTGTCTATGTCGTCCCCTTCTTGGAGAATATTTGTGTCAGTGGGCTATTCAATGACAGCTCCTAATTTGCAATAATTTGCAGTTTTAGTCTGCCAGGTGCCATTGACATTGGCCTTGACTTCAGAAAAGTAAATATTATAAAGGAGTGGTCCCAGGACCAGTCCTTTAGGGACTCTGCTGGTGAATGGCTTCTTTGTAAAGGTGGAATCCCCCGTTCTAACTTCCTGGGTCCTGCTTGTGAGTCAGCTGGTTATCCACTGTGTGACATAAGGGTTTATACTTATCCTGGTGAGTTTGTCAATGATGCTTGAATGGGGTATTATGTCAAATGCCTTGGCCAGGTTAAGGTAGTATGAACCATTTTTACCCTCATCCATTGCTTTTGTGGCCTTCTCAAAGAAGTTCACCAAATTCACCAGCAACTGCAATCCCCTTACACAAAGGGGGGGGGGGTCCATCAACTGACCCTGGAAACTATAGATCCATAAGCCTAACCAGCCTTAACTGCAATGCCATGGAAAAAAATCATCATGGACCTTATCAACAAGGACATAGGTGACCTCCAAACCTTTGACCAGACCCAGCTTGCCTTCATTAAGGGCAGGGGTGTTGCTTATTAGACCTGGCTGGACTTCTTCAAAAATGTCACCAAAGCCCTGGATGAAGGCAAAGCAGCACAAACTGCCTATCTTGACTTACAGGTCCATAGGTTCATAGGATGATACTAGGCTATTGGCCTGGGGGCCCTTATAAGCCTAGCCAAGAATTTGCCCATGTTCCCACAAAGTTAGCACCTGTTTCCCCTATCCAGCAGGGACACAGGTGGGATCCCAGGGGTGTATTTTCTGTTTGTCATCCAGTCATCCAGGTACCTCTTAAAGAGGGCTAGAGAGGTACTCTGCTTAACATGGAGAGAGAGTCTATTCCACAGATGGTTGAGTCTCTGGGACACAAATCTATCCCACCAACAAGTTCTATTAATGTTGCAGTCCAGGTTTAGGCCTTGCGTATGGGTTGCCCGAGTGGATTTTGACTTATGGATATGCAGCAACTCCATCAAAGCTGGGTCTGAAATGGCCTTGTATGCCAGGCGCAGGTCACCTCTGAGCAGTCTGTATGAGACTGATTAGAGGGACAGGGCTTTTAGCCTATCTGTATAGGACAGATGTTTGAGACCTTGGATTTTCCTGGTCAGGAACCCCTGTAGTTTCTACAGCTGCTTCATGTGCTTGGGAAGGTACATGCTGAAGGGGGCATTTTACTCAATAATGGGTCTGATAAGGGAGGAGTACAGGGATGTTATGACCTCCTTGTTCCTGGATGAAATACCCTTACTTAAGAGGTGGGCCATGTAGAAAGCCTTCCATACAACGGAGGCAACTTGATGGGCAAAAGTCAGGTTGCTATCAACCTGGGTGCCCAAGTCCCTCACGACTGATTGCATGCTTAGTACATTGTTATTAATGTGATAATTAGTGGGGACGCCATTTTCCCAAAAGGAGATAATGATGCATTTCTTGGCATTCAGTTTGAGGCCATGCTCCTGGCACCAATAATTAGTTTGTGTAAGCCCCTCTTGGAGGATGTTCACATCACTAGGGGAATTTAAGACAGTGCCCAGCTTGCAGTCATCTGCAAACTTGGTCAGCCACAGACCACTGGGTTTGGCTTGTGCCTCAGAAAAGTATATCCCAAACATTAGAGTCCCCAAGACCAATCCTTGGGGTACACCACTCGTTATGGGTCTACTACTAGAGGTGGCTTCCCATATTTTGACTGTGTGGGTTCTATCAGTGAGTCAGTTAGCCACCCATCTGGTAACATACAGGTTGATGCCTAGCTAGGAGAGTTTATCTATTATGTCCAAGTGAGGAATATTGTTAAAGGCTTTGGCTAGGTCAGTGTAGGTGGTGTGCACCATCTTCCCCTTGTATGCACCATCTTCACCTCATGTGCACCGTTTTCTCCTGGAAGGTCTTCAACACAATCCCCCTCTCAGGTATCATTGAGAAACTCTTACAGCTGGGGATTAACCCATAGTTCACTAAATAGAGAGGAAACTGGCTCACCGACAGAATGCATACTGTCAAAGCTGCAGATTCCACCTCCACCAGTAGACTAGTTACTAGTGGTGTACCACAGAGATCAGTGATGTGCCCTCTACTATTTGGTATTTACTTCTTGGACATCCAGGTGAAAGTAGATGGACTGTAGCTTACCAAGTTCGCAGATGACTGCAAACTAGCTGCAATCATTGAGTCCCCCAATGATGTTAACATATTACAAAAGTTGCTAACACAGACTAATGATTGGTGCAAGAGTCGCAGTGTAAAACTAAATGCAAAAAAGTGCATCATTATTCCCTTTGGTTAAGATGTGGCCCCAGCAAATTATGTTATAGATAGCATCCCCCTAATCTCAAACACAGGGCTGAGAGACTTAGACACACAGGCTGACAGCAATTTAAACATTGATCACCATGGTAACCAGTGGTAAGGAAAGCCTTCTACATTGCACATCTCATAAATGGGATAGGCAGTGGTGCAGCAGTTAACCTTGTCACCTCACAGCAAAAGAATCGCTGGTTCAATTCTTTGCTGGGGTGCCTTCTGTGTGGAGTTTGCATGTTCTCCCTGTGTTCGCATGGGTTTCCTCCAGGTACTCCAGTTTCCTCCCAGATCTGGAGTGTTTCTCCCCAGGCCTCCACTGAAAATTGGCTCTGTCCTAGTCAGACTTTCCCCATCAACAAATGTTAAATAAATAAATAAGGACATCATATCCAAGACTAAGGATGTTATAACTCCTCTATACTCGACATTCATTAGACCACTAATTGAGTACAATGCTCCCTTTTGCATGTACCTCACCAGACACGCAATAACTGGAGAGACCACAGAGGTTTTTAATGAAAAAAACTGAGGGCCTCCAAAACCTGACCTACACGGCAAGACTGAAGGCCCTGTCTCTGTACTCTGTATCCTAGAGGCTGCTGAGAGGTGACCTGTGCATGGCCTACAGAGTGATCTCTGATGCTACTCTAATGGAAATTCTGCATGTCCACAAATCAGATTGTACAAGAGTCACTCACTCCAGGGATCTCAACCTAGCCTGTGACATAAACAGAACATGCTGGAGAGACAGATTTGTCTCTGAGAGATTGCAGCTCCTCTGGAACATGAAGCAGAGCTCCTCAATGACCTTATTTAAATGCAACCTTGACAATTGGATGGCAGACCACAAATTCACTCTGGAGGTGGCATCTATGACCCTCATGGACTGGAGCAGTTGGTGCTTATCACTGAATTGCTCTGCTAACAATGACCATCTAACAATGGTCATCTTGGGGAAAAAGGATATTATATGGATAGGCTTGTTAAGGCCCTAGGGCCATTAGCCTGGTAATCGCCTATGACTATGAACCTATAAACCTAACTTATAGCTTAAATAGCTATGATCTACCTTTGATGAAACCAAACTGGGGTTGCATATGAGACTAGTAAGACTTATGTATTTGTAGTTGCCAGGGTCTGTAGATAGCCCACTTTTTTCAGAGGGATGACATTTGCCATTCTCCATTCATGAGGCACACTGCCAGTTTGGGGGTTATGGTTAAATGGTGATGCCAGGTGGTCTGACAGGTCATGATTCATACTATTTAGAAGGCAGCCTGGGCTTAGAGAGGTGAGTGAGGACATGTTCCCTAGTGATAATCAGGGAAGTTTTATTTGATGGTATTTCAATAAGTTCTGCACACAATTTTGCAGTGTCTTTGAGATTTTGGACATAGCTAGGGAATGCCTTGTGGTTGTCCTTGGCCTGGAAAGCCAGACTTACCTCGAATATGGCTTTGTTGGACTTTATTTGTCCTCTGAATTGTTTGCTTAGTTTGATGAGAGTGCTTTTATCCTGATATGCTTTACACCTCTTAATTTTTGCCATGATTTTCTTCCTTCTGCTATACAACCTGTTAATGTTGGGATTCCGTGAGGTGGCTTGTTTTTCAAATTAATTCTGTACTTATTTGTGGTGGGCACAGCTGCCTCTATGCAGCTATTAACATGCTTGAATAGGGTTTCTGTGAACAGTTTTGCATAGGCAACAGAGTTCTCAGGGTTTAGGGGGACTTGAAATTTTGCCAGGTTAACACTTAATAGCCTTAGAGAAGTTCCTGAATGTTCCAGGGTTCTGGGGTTCAATTTTTTATTTTGACTGCAAAGAAGACCATTTTGTGGTCTGACCTTATCAGAGAGGACATTGCAATAGGGAGTGTGCAATTCTCTCTCATATTGATGAGGACCAGCTCCAGTATGTTTACACCCCTGGTTGCAATCTTGCCCAAGCAGTTTGTACTTACGATGTCCAGGAATTCAGTTTCTGCATATTTAGTATCACATAGGATTCCCAGTTAATAGTGGGAATAATTAAAGTCACCCATAAATGTGGTATTGAGTTAGATGGTGATTGTCTGTGGTAAACCTAAACACATATTATGGGTTCCCAGGGTCACAGATGAGAAGCTATAGCTTGCAAGGATATGGTATGGAACTTTGCATATAGGAATTTAAACATGAAGAAGTTCAAGCTCATCATCCTGTTTAACCAGACTTGAGGTTTGTTTATTTTTATGTAAACCAAGACAAAACCAGCGTTAGTGCCTGCCTGTGTAGCAGCTGGTCTAAATGTATGGAAGGTATTATGGACTTCCCCTGTTGGGGTGCCCTCCATGGCTTTAAGCCATGTCTCAATGACAGGACAGATTAAGCATTCTCTAGGTTAAGGAGAGCTTGTATGGAATGGAGCTTCTTTTTTAAACTCCTGGCACTGAACAGTAATGCCTTCAGGATTTTTTTTTTTTGATTTGCTATATCAGAAGGACTGTCAAGTTCACATTTCCTAAACATGGTATTAAGAGGGGAGGAGAATGTTTTAGCTAATATTCAAAAGCCTAGAGGGAAGAGGTATAAACCATCATGAGGAAAGCATCATGAGGAAAGCAATATGGTCTGTTGACCATCTCCTTCCATGCTGACAAATATTGTACCCCCTTCAAATGACAACAGAAACAATGCCAATTATTAAAGTCATTAATGTTCTGATCATAGTGTGGCATCATCCTTGGAGAAAGTAGAATGCTGCTCAGTGCTCAGCTCATTCCAGTCTGGGACACATATTCTGAGAGCTCCATGGTGTCTGTCTTCATATGGTCTAGGAAGGTACATCTCAGATCATTTTACACCCACATGGACTATGACGGAATTATACGGTTCTTGTGGTCTCATGAACTGAATGCATGCTTGTTGGATCCTGGACCCTGATAAGCAATTTACTGTGATCTCCTTAAGCAGCCTGGTGAGAGGGACATCAGTGTGTCTCACAATGGAGTCTCCAATGGCCAGAATGTTGGGTTTTATGGTGGCTTGCCTTATGGGCTTAGAGGTAGAGGCTCTGTAAAATGTGACTGTGTGTGATGATGTGGATATTGTTTCAAAAGAGTGGATTTGGGGCAGCTGAGGACATTTTTATGTGTGCTTCATCTAGGATTCCTTTGGGGTTTAAGAGGGTTACACTTAAATGCTTCAGCATATGTGTGTCTATGTGTCTGGTTTATGCTGTGTGTCATGGATGCAGTGTATACACCACTAGCAACCTGAATGACATCAGGAGGGCTTTTATTTAAGAGCTTTGTCTCATGCTGCCCATATCCATCAAGCTGGCAATGGAGATAGTGGTAAAATTCATATCCATGGCAACAGGCCTTTTATTATTGACAGACAGTTGTTGTGAGCATATAGAGTAAAGTCAGGAGTGTCTGGTTCACAACTCTGGGGGCGCTGCTTGTCACTGCACATAGTATTTGCCCTGTGTGCAACTAGATACTGATGAAATTTCAAGGTACTTTTACAGGGAAAATATCACCTCAAGGTGCCTGTGTCTCTACTTAAGGGGAAACTACTAGAGTAGACCCTGAAGATTTCTGGATGAAGTATATAGGCAGATATTGTGATAGGTTAAATGGTAACTAATCTAGCAGTACTTTTTGGAAAGATAGAATTAACTTTGTCAAGAATGATGAACAGCAGGGATTTGCCTAACTGGCTACTACCTGGCTACTACTAATGCTGGTCACACCACATTTTCACACCATTGGGACATGACATTGTATCACACTGCACTCACTACTAACATACCCTATGAAAATTACAATGTCCTCTGTTTAGAAGTGAGCTTCACTAGTTTACTATTTGGTATTTCATCAATTGTTTGATAAGCAGTGGGCTGAAATTATTAGAATTTTAGTTCCTCTGCTGCCCTCTGAATTTGGTTTGACATCCATGACTATTCTCCCAAAGCTGATACTGTTCTTTTGTCAAACACTCATATAATGACAGCCAGTTTTCTACAGTTCACAATATTCCACTCTTGCTTTAAGAATTAACTTTGATCATACCCGTAAGGTGTTGCTGTTCTTGTATTTGTAATAAGATGAATGTTGATTCTCAGTCCATCCTCTGAGCCATTACCTTGGGTTTCTGAGGTTTTATTATCAATAAAAGATTTCTATGATTCCAGTACTCTGTTTCAAGGATGTTCAGTTATCTCTCTGGTGTCTCAACTTGACTTTCACTTCCTTCTAATGCAGCTTTACAACTATAAAATCAATTCCTGGATTTCCTGTTGATTTCTTAAATAACGATGTTTTGAGCATCTTTGTAGATAAGCTGTTTTTCACTTGTTTAAATGAGAACTCCACCAAGAAAGTGATTAAACGTGTGCTTTTCAGCATAGGTTGATACTCTTTCAAACAATAATGTATCAGCATCACTCTAAGTGTTCAGTGCATTTTTTGTTTGTGTTTAACCACAAAATGGGTAGAGGTAGTTCCTCCATGCTGACGTGTGTTGCATGCATATAGGAATATGTTAACATGTAGTGATTATTTGGCAGCCTTGGGTTACTGTGTCAGAGAACTTGTTTATCACACCAGATCAGTAAAGGTTTTTGTTGAATGCACATAATGGCTAACACCTCTTCAGTTATATATCTTGACTGTGTGTGTATATACTTTGTAATGAACATGGGATCAGATATCAGGGGATATGGTAGTAGAATTAAATTTACTATGGTACCATCTGCTGTATTTTCATTCTTTAATGAATTTTGGCTTGAACTGATTTTATTCAATCTAAGAATTCTTCTTGTGGATGACTGTACAGTGTGACATCCATGTGTAATAAATCTATCTCATTTATTGAGGGTAAAAGTTTAAATGTCAGTACTGATTTTATGTTTTCATATTACAAATAATAAAAAACTCATGCTCTTGCAAACGTGAAATTATTTTTTCACTTATCAAATTGCATTTCTACTGGATTTTTCAAAGTGTATGCCAACATTTAGAATGTATCTCACCTCTCGTACAAGTAAATCTCCATCTTTCATCCATCCATACTCAATCCCTTTTCCCATTTTGCACATGGGGTTGGGGTGTCACTTCAGCAGTGACGATCATCTTGAGCCAAGGTTTACACCGCCGGGTGGCTAGACCTGCCATGGTAGTTCATTCATACCATTTACTCACACACACACTCTCATCTCCAACCAATTTAAAGTGTCTAAACCACCTTCTGTATGTCTTTGGAATGTGGGAACAAACTGAAGCACTCAGAGGGAAACCAACATTACCACAGGGAGGACATGCAGACTCCACACAGAAGGCACCCCAGCCAAGAATCAAACTGGAGAACCTCTTGCTGTGAGGTAACAATGCTAACCGCTGTACCAGAGTGCATATTTTTGGAGAATAGACCTTTTTCATACTGAAAAAGTAGCTTGCTAGGCATTAAATATAAATAAATAAATTAATAAATACATAATTATATAACCAAAACCATAATAAATATGCCATTAAAAGCATAAATTCTAAAATATATCACTGCACAAAATAAATAGTTTTTTTTAAAAAAGTGTTTTCCATGGTAAAAAAGTTATCAACAAACTATACCAAGCCTCATGTACCCACATCTCACAGACAATGGTAAATGGCCATTTAAGAACATTAATTTTTTATAAACAAATGAATAGTCATGAGCTAGTTAGTATATTTTGTGCATTGGTTTCACTCTCCTGCTACAGTTTTTCACTGGCAGTTGCCATGGTGCAGAGATCACTCTTTCAGGGGGAGCCAAATGTTAATCTAATAGTCCAGTGGAGAGGCTACTGCTAATTAGCCATGTGGTGTTCTGCACTGAAAATGGTGGCAGCGCGTTTGTGTGTGTGTGTGTGTGTGTGTGTGTGTGTGTGTGTGTGTGTGTGTGTGTGTGTGTGTGTGTGTGTGTGTGTGTGTGTGTGTGTGTGTGTGTATGCCTGTGTATGTATGTGTGCGTCTGTTGTGACATGAATGCATCTAATTATCAATGTACAGTGTAGCTTAGATTTGGGAATAATCTCCAATAAACTTCGCTCTAGCAGATACATTGTGGCAATGGACTTTATAATGGTTAAGGAGTTTTATAGGTTGTTTTGCTGCAGTTATAGAATGTTTTCTATGATATACTATAGCAAAATGGCTTTGAGAACTGCTTATGTGAGTATAATGTGGTATTGGATTACCGAATGTTTACCTGGGTTGGTAGATTACTGCTGTATGCATATTGCATTATGGAATGCATTGAGTTTTACTACATCAAGTCTGAAACTTGAGGCATATATAAGCTGAGCAATTTTTGAAGGAACAATGCTAATTACCTTATTGGGAAGAGACGTGTTTTCAGTTACTGCTTCAGAATAAAGTTAGAGAAATGTAGCACAGTGAATAGAAGCTGAGAATCTATCAGATCTAATGAAGAGAAAGAGTTGCCTTGGAAGAGCAACTTAATTGTAAAAGTAATACATTGTGAAGGAAACTAGGGGTAAGGTACTCAAACAGACCAAATCAGAACCACTGCTAATGCTTGAAACAAGTACCATGCATCTGTACTTGTTAGATTTTGGTTTCCAGATATACAGACCAAACTGTAAGTCACCATTTTAAGGGTAGATCCCCTGCCAAAAATAATGGTTTCTACTTTTGTATGTCAAAATCATTGCAAATTTGAGCAGCTTATAACTCTGGAGCACTGTTTGTGATCAGAAACGCTTATTTTTTCACTATCCAATGTGCTGATGATGTGGAGAGTAACATTTTACCTAAAACACTAAAAGGTAAGTTACATGGTCAGTGTGGATACTCAACAGTGATGTACAGCCATGTGATGAAGACTAGGGTAGCTTGCACTGGACAGACAGTCAATGAAAGATTTGCTGTTCACTTCAGTACAGTGAAATTGTTTTAGGAACCAATAGTAGATGGGTGCATTAAACACAAACCCACTTTTAATGCTTCAGTGTACTGAAACTGTTTTTCCTTTTTTATGGAGGATATCACCTCCTTTTCTCTAAGACTGTAGGTATGAAATAAATAGTTAGAACTTACAAAATCATGTGCTAATAGTTTAGAGATCTAAAGTAAAACGTACGAATTCTAATGCTCTTATAAATGACCAATTAGTACAATAACATGAGAGGTCTATAATTATCAATAAACAGTGCAGTTACAACCAGCTTACACACAATACCATTGACTGTGGTCAGAATTCCTGGTACAATAATTTTAATACAGATTGCAAGCTGTGCACCTTCTGTGTAACCTGTATTGCATAATTCCTTGTAACATGAGCCATTTATTAAAAATACTGTAACCAGCTTGTGAACAGACATATTTTTGATCAATTAAATACCCCTACTCCAGTCATTAGAAACCTTAACAATGAGAATGCAAGCTTGTTTCATATGTAACACTTCTTTGTATTCAATGACCCAGCATTAGCACATTAAATAATAAATTATGAGCTCAATCACTAACTTTAATAAATGCATTGCAGTAAAACCTGAGCTCTAAAAATAAGTATGACATGGTATAATATAATACAGTACAACACAATTTTAATAATACAGAAAGGCAGTTAGCTCCAAACAATTTCAAAAACATTCATTTGTCACTGCTAGACTCACTACTGAGTGTGCTAGAGAAGAACACTGGTGCACTTTTCCATGTCTGTGTAGAAGGAGAGGGACATATTTACTAGTTCATCTCGTTCATTTGGGCAAAAGCACAACAGGGGATGAGGGCATGCAAGATTACTGCGGAGTGGGAAGGCTCAAGAAGGACCCCACAAGTAAGATGATACTATAGAGAACTACACTTAGGTAACAAAGGGAAAAATGAGTATTAATTGTAATGTCAAAGCTGAAACAAGATTGCTGAAACAGTATTTTGAGCAGAATTGTCAGTTTCCACTCCTGCATGCTTTTTAGATGCTGCTTTCAAAATTTAAATAGCTGATTGTAACTTACCACAGTAAGAGCTGTCTCTCTGTAGAATTCAATATTATTCTGTTGCTAGGTCTTACTGTAACAACAAAAACAAAAGTCTAAGCAGCCTAGAACAATCAAGCACAAAACAATGAGGAAAGAAAAACAAAAGCAAAAAGACAACAAAACAGTAAAAATCTTTTTTGTGTATGATACATTGTGTTTGATGATATGCAATATCAGTGATGGGCAAGCAACTTTAACAAAGAACTTCTGAAGATGGAATAGGCAATGTTGGTACTGCAGGGAATATTGTGAAATTATACCACACCCAGCCAAATCACCAACAGTTAAGCATCATTTCATGGGCAAATAAGCAAATCACTTGGACCTGTGAAATCACCACATCCAAACTCTCTGGCTTCTCCAAAAACTTTTAATTTGGCCTTATGCAGCCCTGTAATTTTTCAGAAAGTAGTCAGCTGAGTTTTGTCTTTTGGGCTAATTACTGATTTAGAGAAATATCTTATAAGAATAAATGAGAGTAAGCAAGATGCACAGAATGAAACATTCTGATAATATTGAAGATGTGTATCAGTTTCAGCAAAGAACATGTCTTGTTACATATGTCAAATAAATTTTGGTTCAAATCAACAGTTTAATAAAGCCGCTAATTACCAACTATTTTATGATCTTTGATTAGAAGGAGATAGCATACACATAATGAATGTTTTAGAAAGAAGGTAACAGACAATTCATGATATGCTGTACTTTGTGGTACTGTAAGAGATGTGAACTACTGATTCAGTGCTTTTTGAAAGTTTAGGAAAGTAAATATGCATATATCACAATTCAATATGGATGAAGAAATCAAAAAGTACAGAACTATTGTTGTCTGTTACAGTAGCAGTGATGCAAAAAGTTGGTGACACATAGAATATGAGGAATTATAGGTATTTATCTATCTATACATTTTTTATTTGTCTTGTATATCAGAATAATTGAATAATTTGATTCTAAGAAAGCTATATTAACACGTAAACAGACATGAACTGCTATGTCTTTACCAGGAAATATTTAATTGAGAAAGCTAAGAGTTGCAAACACCATTGTTCACAACATAAGGCTTGGTACATACACAGAAACTCTCCTTCATGCTCTGAATGGAATACTCGAGTCTAGCTTCTACCCCCTGCTGCTCATACCTCCCTTTCGTTGGTACTTTAGTATCTCCTGCTACACCGTGTCACTGCCAGTGTGCTCAGGCCTTAAGAGGGCTAATACTCCTACTTCCCATCTATACTGTAGCATCTCAAGGCCCCCCATTGTTTCTTTTGCTAATCACACTGACTACTGACTTCCTGACCTTAAGGCAGTATTGAACAGCTATGACACTATTCTCCTGAGATATGGTGTTGACCCTTGATGTCATCAAAAAGCTGTTCCATACTTACATCACAAGAAATAAAAAAAACAAAAAAAAAAATCAGTCAAAACCGATTAAAATCACTCTGTCAAAACAAAAATAATGCTTTTTGGTACTAGATCAGAGCAAAGCAAATCCACTCTTGCAGAAAGTATTATCTTTTCTTACCAATTTCCTTTGTTAAAATATTTTTTCCTTCATATAGCTTAGCTTCAAATTCCATTCATTTCAACCTTTCTGTGCTAATTCTGAGTTCAATGTAATATGATTGCAATTGTCTTGCTATGCCATTCTTTGCAGTTTTCCTAGATTATAGCTGAAATGATATGAATCATATAGTCTGCCTATTTAGTATATGAATGGTTAAATACAGAAGAATAAAAGCATGACTAAAAGACAGAGAAAAGACTCAAACCTGAAGTTTCATAAAAAAAAAAATGTTAACTGAAGAATCAAGCAGAATTCAGCATATGTAGGGCAGAGAAATTTGTAGAATTTTCGGTTCATTAAATTATATATTGAAAATATCCCATGCTGCGATTGGTCTGTCTACAAATATCTTATATGACAATTTAACAACACTGATTTACATTGTGGCATTGTAATACCAAGAACTAGATGGAGGCCATATATGTGATTATTAGCAGACATCATAACAGATTTCTGTGCCTCAAACCATGGCAAACCAAACAGAACTCATGCCTTAACATTCCACACATTTTGCTGGTGTGATGTAATAATATGCTTAATGTTTGGACAAAAATATTATAATATACTAGCCATTTCATATTAAAATAGCAACACAATGGATATGAAATTAATTTGACTTCCAAAACTAATAAATATATGTTAAAATGAAGAACAGGAAAAGTGCATCCATTTTCTAGCGAAATAAACAAACTATTTCTCATCTGGGTGAAAGCTAAAGCAGACATTTTGACAGAGAAGTAATAACTCGGCAGTTTATTTTCAGACATTAACAGGATCAGTGCAGAGAATACCATAATAATGTTTCCTGTCTGCTCAGACAATGCTCATGTACTTGTCCAAAACAGCTGCTAGATCCAGTGCAAAAAAATATTATTTTTGCTGCACACTATGCCATTTCTGTTCTTTTCAAATTAAATGAAAAGTTCACTATAAATCTAAAAATTCTTATTGCATATAGCTGTGGTAAACATCATCGTTTTTTCATATGAATGTTTAAAAAACATTGCATGTTTCGGTTTTAGTTAAAAAATAAAATACAAATGAAATTGGCCACTGCTTGTTTTATCTTTATTTGGTTTGAAAAGTATGTTTCTTAAAAAGATAACTTTCTGATCTTTTCCAGTGATATATGCTAAGAATGCAGACAATGAGTGGTATGCTGCATTTGGGCTTTGTGAAGTAATTTTGTTCTCACGAGGGAATGATTTCACAAAGAATTCTTCACTGCAGCAGATAAGCACAGTAGCATGGTAGGACCACTTTTACTACACATATATCACTATAATTAGGTCAAACATGTTGTATTCTAGGACAGCAAAACCGTATCTCATGCAGACATCAGTTTCACATTAGGAACATCTATGACCTTTGTGTCTTAAAGCTGCTTTAAAATCCTGGCTACAAAACAAAGTTGGTATAGTCTGAAGACTGTATTATTAAACACCACAAGGATCTGAAAGCACTGAGATTAGAAGAATTCACAAAAAAGGAATTAAGAGAATGAAAACCAGTATAGTTAGCAAAGAAGCAAACAGTAGGAATATTCTTTTATGACGTCCTGGAAAACATCTGGTATAATGGCCATATGTACCGATTTCAGCTTTGCAGCCAAGTTTTAAATGCATTGATGACCGAATTAACTCCCTAGTTGTGACTTGGCATGGATTATTACCACAGTAAGAGAAATAAATCAAGTATTAAAAGAGAATGTGCATTCAAACCATGAATTTAAATGTGAGAAGAATATTTTCCCCTAGGTCTATTACCAATTCCTTCAATGCATCCATTTTGAAAGCTACTTTTCTGCATTGAAATCCATTGATCTAGATTGTATCAGGATCCATACTGCATGTTTCATGTTTTGCACATTTGTGTGTTTTTTTTGTTTTTCTTCACTGGGGTTCTAGAATTAGCATATAGAAGTTAAACAGAAATGTGCTATGATGAGGACTTTAATAGACATAGATCTCGATAAATGCTGCAAACAAACCAGGCATCCACCAAGGCTGTAAAAGTATAAAACTTTAATACACAAAGTACACAGGATAAGTGCTTTCACACAAGTTGCACTTCATCAGATCCACAGAATAAAACAACAAAACCCATTAAATACTAAAACATGTGCTTCAATTAACCAATAGAATACAGCAATCAATTATTGATGTATACTTCCTTTCTTAAGAATCGGTTTTAAAGGAACAGAGGCGTTAAGGCCAGGCAGTTTGTTTGCCTGCAACTTTACAATCCACTTTGTCCCTGCAGTTTCAAGTCTATTATTAAAATCACCATGCCTTTTGTTAAAATATAGCAATTGCAACACTATAAAATCAAAACTACGATCTGTAAAAATAGAAACATGTTTGGCTAGGGCATTAAGTGTGTTTTTTATGTCTAATGTCACCCATATGCTGAAGAATGCACTCTTTAAGCATCCTAACAGCTTTCCCTTCATAGAATGCAGTGCAATGTTTACATCTGGCCAAATATACAGGTCCATGGGACTTACAATCAGCATAAAAGTCAGGTTTAAATATAACATCATATACTGGATGCTGAAAAACTACCCTGATAGAAATGTGACAGCAGGCTTTGCAGCCCCATACAAGGATAGGTTCCCTTCCGCTCAAAAGACAAAACTGGTCTAACTGTAGATCTATAACACAGTTCAGAGACAAATTGTTCATAAATACATAACTATGTTTATCACCCACTATAGATTTTATTTTGTCGTCTGAGAGTAATATGGGCCAAAATTTATTAACTGTGCTGCAGACCTGCTGCACATTATTGCCATAAGTCAATGAAAGTCTAACTTTATGGCCAGTTGAGTTATCATGGGGTGACTTGGACTCATATGAGCGTTTAAAGAAAGGTTTGCCCTTGCTTGATCTCAAGGAAGCAACCTCACCATATGTAGCATTCAAATCCTGCTGCTTATAGCCTCTATCCAAAAAGTCATTACTTAGTAGATCCATAGCTTCAAAACATTCTATATCCTCAGTGTGTAAGTAAGAAATTCTAAGGTACTGACTTTTGGTGATATTGTTAAAAACATGCCTGGGATGCATGCTATTGTGATGTAAAAAAGTATTCTTCCTACATGGTTTCCTATATAGGGAGGTTTTAATAACTCCATCAAAAAGGTCAATTTTCACATCTTAAAAGTCTATAGTAATAGCTGAATAATTCACAGTAAATTTAAAACAATTACTTGATGGTTCTAAATAATGAACAAATTCAAGTAAATCAGCCTCTGAACCTTCCCACAAAACAAAAATCCACAAAGCGTTTTTAATATAGCAACTGTGTAGAGAAGGGGTGCCCACTGAGGACTACCTCACGCTCCCATTCCACCAACACTAGGCTGGCATAACTGTTAGTGCAAGGAGTCCCCATTGCAACCCCTATCTTTTGTCTATAAAGAATGTCATTAAACAAAAACATATTATTTTGTAGAATCATGTCCATTAAGACACCTATACATCCAATCAATTCAGATGAATAGTCAGTGTTACAGTTAGAAAACTCTTCAGATTGGTAATGCCCATTTCATGGGGTATGATAGTAAATATGGTCTGCATATCCATGGTTACTAACAAAGTATGTTCAGAATAAATACAGTGTTCTCTAGAATAATCACCCAACATACCCAAAAAGTGCTCTGTATCCCTAAAGGACCGCGCTAGCTTTTTCCAAAGGTTTTTTTAAGTGATGCTCAATAAAAATGGAAATGAATTCTGTGGCCCAACCCCTGCCTGAAACAATGGGATGAAGAGGTGGGTTATGTAAAGACTTATGGACTTTAGGTAAGCCATGAATAGTTGGTATCAAGGGATCAGCAACCAACATAAAGTCATACATGTCTTTTTCTATAACACGTTCCATTAATAAGACATAAAGGTGCTCATGGATATGGCTTATAATCCTATTTAAATCATTATTAGTCACATGTTCATAAGTATCAACATCATTGAGCATACAAATCATGACTGTATTATATTGTGCAGTGTCAAGAATTACAATAGATCCCCCTTTATCAGTGGGACGAAATGTTAGCACTTTACTATTTTTAAGTTCATTTAGAGCCATACATTCATCATAAGATAAATTACAGAAATTATGCTTGAACTTGTCCATTTTAAACAATTTACTTTTGACTGTCTTAATAAAAGTTTCAAGTACTGGAGGTATTTGTGCATAAACAAGATAGAATGCTTTAGAGGAGCATGCACTGTGCATTTTTCACCAAACGCCAACTTTAATGCTACATTACGAACAAACAGTTTAACATCCAATATAATATCTTCATAGGGTACTAAGAGCAATGGCACAAAGCTCAGGCCTCTATTTAGTAAACTTACTTGTGAGTCTGTGAGCATATGTGAAGAAAGATTGTAAATCACTGAAAAGTCCATACACTCTCCTCCATGGCATGGTCAAGCTCCACTGAGGACTTCCGTTTCTTGCGCATGTAACTGAGGTTCCACCCCCTACCCAATGTTGTTGGAAGCCTGAAAGGGGCAGGAAAATTCGAAAAGACCTGACTTTTATGCTGATTGTAAGTCCCATTATATTTGGCCAGATATAAATGTTGCATTTCATTCTATGGGGAACACTGTTAGGATGCTTAAAGAGCGCATTTTTCAGCATATGGGTGACATTAGATGTAAAAACACACTTAATGTCTTAGCCAAACATGTTTCTATTTTTACTGATCATAATTTTGATTTTATAGTGTTGCAGTTGCTATATTTTAACAAAAGGCATGGTGATTTTAATAATAGACTTGAAACTGCAGAGGCAAGGAGGATTGTAAAGTTGCAGGCAGACAAACTGCCTGGCCTTAATGCCTCTGTTCCTTTAAAACTAATTCTTAAGAAAAGAAGTATACATCAGTAATTGATTGCTGTATTCTATTGGTTAATTGAAGCACATGTTTTAGTATTTAATGGGTTTTGTTGTTTTATTCTGTGGATCTAATGAAGCACAACTTGTGTGAAAGCGCTTATCCTGTGTACTTTGTGTATTCAAGTTTTATACTTTTACAGCCTTGGTGGATGCCTGGTTTGTTTGCATCATTTATCGTATTTACTTCGTACTGGGTAACCTTTGGCTTCCTTGGACACATTTTCTTCTTTCTGAGACTGGTAGATCTGCAGAAGCATAGGGAACCTTAGATTTCAGATTTGCAGTTAAGTGCCCAAACAAGTTCCTGTATGTGCAGTTACCGAGCTGAGAATAGGTATGCAACAGAAATGTAAGGGTGGACAACAAAGACATGAAAACACTAGGCTCCTGTGACGACACCTCAAAAAAGTATAAGGATAAGGAAAGTAATGAAGACTGACCAGAGTAAATGGATGAGCTCCTCTTGACTGATCACCAGTTCAATACATTTTATACAGCTTTTCTATTGCCCTAATAATAGTTTTAGAAAGTATATGAGTGGTCCTCATTGCTGCAAGCCATGTATTTTAGTGGCAATGATCCAGAAATTTGCATCAAAAATGTCAATGAAATGATAGATGCCCAAGAAACTCAAACCCAGGTCAACAGCTTGCTCCTGATTCATAAGTTTTGTTTGTTTGTGTCTTTCGGCTTTTCCCGGTTAGGGGTCACCACAGCGGAACTCCGGTCCGCTAATGATTGGCAGTAGATTTTTAGGTGCTGGCTTGCCAGGCCTAACACACAACCTTCAATGAAGGAACACCCATTCACACATGTCGACACACAGAAGACGCTTTAACTGAGAATCGAACGGGCAACGTCTAACTGTGAGGCGACAACACTACCGCAGCACCACCACCGCAGTACTTATGAACAATATTTGTTAATGATTTTGTATCAAAGGAATTCTTATCTTCAGTCAAACCTCATAAGTTAGGAAATGTTGCCCGTACAGTTCAAACCTATATGTACAACATTCTGATTCTGAAGTTCTCTCCTTAAGTAAACAAAAACACTAAATAAAGAGAGGATTGATCACACACCCACTTTGGTCCAGTGTTTTTGTTTTTATTTTTATTTTTTTCAGTTTTGGTTGCACATTTGGTTGCATGTTTGGCCAATCTGGTTATTTATATATATATATATATATATATATATATATATATATATATATATATATACATACACACACATATATATATATATATATATACCACATTACAACCTGGCAAATAGATCATTAAGCTCTCTATTTGCACTGCTAGCCATCATTTACATTGTAGTATTCATGTCTGAGGAAGGGAGCTGAAGTTCAGATCTTTACTCATCAACTTGTATGACGCCATTGTACAAGTAATTCAGTCTAACTCAGAGTTGTATCAAGGGAGTTTATCACCCAGACAACATACCCTTTTTCCTTCACATACTGTCAATAAGCAATTGGAACTGGGAGCTTGTAACCTGTGAATGTTTAAAGGTACCAGTGACTGAGGATGCTACATTAGTAATCATTCTTTTTAAGTTTCTGTACTGTTATTAGTAATGGCAACTGGGAAATGCTATAAAAGCAGTCAGATATCATCCACTTCCATAAAGCTGGCAATTCAACTGACATATCTAATTTCTGACCCATTGCAATACTATCTCCTCTCTCACATCTAATAGAAAAATGTATCTATAAACTACTCCTCTAGTACCTCACTCAAAATCAGCTCTTAACCGCTACTCAACATTGTTTCCGGTCAGCCCATAGCATGACCTCTGCCTTACTGTCCTTCTTGGACACCATAAATAAAGCTGGAGACTCAGGCAAATGTATAGTATCTTTATTCCTTGATGTGTTTAAGGCTTTCAGCCCAGTCTAATACGCTAAACGGTTGCAACAATTGCCTACTTTTGCCTTGTCGCGCACCGCACTTAACTGGCTCCAGAGCTATCACATGGACACAGCTGGTAACGTGGCAAGGCTCCCTTTCTCCATATCCACCAGATACAATGGACATTCCACAAGGCTCAATTCTTGATCCTGTATTTTTTAATATCTTCTCCAACAATCCTCACTCAGCCTCCTGTCAAGCCTCTTTTATTCAGTATGCTGGTGGCTCTATACTTGTCTGCTCCTGCAATAACCTGTCGCAGATTCAACTAACAACTCAAGAAGCTTTTACTACCATAGGATGCTCAGTTTGTATGCAACCCCAAGATAAGCAAACTCCTCCTCGTCACTCTCAAGATAAAACCAAATTCAAAATATTTTCACTTAATAACACAGAAATAGAAGTAGCCTCCTACACATAATTGTCAGAAATAGCAATTGATGAAAAAGTCAGATTTGACATTCAAATTCAATGCTACATAGAAAACCTCACCAAAACTAGGAATGGTCTGTAGGTACAAGCACTTATTGAGTAATTCCACTAAAATAACCCTTGCTACTACTTACCTCCTACTCTCACCCTTAAATGGAGCACCAATCCTAACAAATCTATAAACTTCTCTAAAAGCTAAACTTGAAGTTTGTTATTACAGAGTTACAAAATTTGCTACTGCAACTTACATACAGCTACTTACTACATACAACAACATGCATAAACCATCAACCTGCCCTGCCCTTAGTATTATTCTTAGCAGACGCCTTCCTAATAGATCCCTCTGATCAGATGGTGAACAATTCCTCACCATCCATAAACCAAATAAATTTCCTGAACTCAGCCTAATACTCTTAGTCTATAGCCAAAAGCTGGAACTTCTTACCCCTATCTGTTCCAGTCCTGGTTGAACTGCCACTCTCCATTATATTACTTCTATCCTCATCCATCTTCTATTCTTTTATCCGTAACTTATCTAATTTCTCAGGTGTATACTTGTCTCCACTATTCTTACTTAAGCCTCTACTAATTTTAACTTGTATTTTCAACAAAGCTATTGAAGTTTTATTTGCTTATCTTAAATATTTGACTGCATCTGTTTTAGGTTAGATTTCTCTTTGGCTTATATTCCTATGACATGGTAAATTGTGCTCTATTTCTGTCTTGAAGGTTTATGTATGCCTGGAAGCTATCTAGAATTGTTGTTAATATGATTGTAATTTTTGTACCAACCATTAACTTAATGATTGTAATTATTGAATCCAGAGATTTTCTCCTTGGGTACCTACTGAAAATGGGTACAGTTTAACCTATACAGACCTGCTTGGTAAACAAATATCAATAAATAAATATAAATAAATATTATACAGAACAGTGTCTTACAATCTCTGTTACATTGGTGTTTCATTTTAGAACTCGTTCTATCAATATCTTTAGATCTTTCAAGAATTCCATAGTTAGCAACAACTGGTTATCTATACCATGCATGTATTTCCTGTTGTTCTTATCAAAATGCATAACATTGTATTTTGTGGCATCAAACCATGCCTTATTCTGATCTGGCTGTTTAAAGAGAGATAACTGGCTACTAACTACCTTATCAGAATATTTATTGATTGTTATCACCTGACATTTCCTGTAATATAGCCAGTATTAATCCAGTTAAAGTAGACGTTAATATTTATCTTCTCCATTTCCATTACAATCACCTAGTGCCAGACTGTGCCACGTGACTTGGATAAATCCAGCTAGATAGTATAGGCATCAGTTCCCTGTTTGACTACTTCTTTAACATTGTTGTATAAGCTTAGTAAATTAGTTATGTATGATCAGTCTACTAACAGGCTGAACAAGGAGAAAATTACAGTCAGCTGCCTGTCGGGTGCCAGGATCTGCCACATAATGCATGCACTCAAGTTACTCCACAACAAGTACAAATATGACTCTCATTGTCCATGTTGGAGTGAATGACTTGAGCTGTACCTCCCTGGACTACAGGAAAAGAGACATGGAAGAGTTCTCGGATCATGTGGCCCAGGCAGGTATGACCCTAGCCCTGAGTAGACTCTTGCCTTTGGCCAGAATGATACCACAGTATAAGGACAAAATGATTGACTTCAACAATTGGCTAAGCTTTTGGTGTCATTCAAAGGGAATCCACTATCTGTTGGCCTGGGACGACATGATCGACAGACCACGATGCTTTGCCAGAGATGGTCTGCACTTGTTGCCCCTGGGATTCAGGTTACTGGCTAAGGCTCTTGCCACCCTATAGTGCCTTTTTTAGGCAAAGTTTAAAGGACAAAACCACCACCATAACAGGTACAAGCATGCAAAATCTGAAGGTAATGCTACTCAATGCTAGTAGTCTAAACCTCAAAATGCACTCTCTCGAGGCACTCCTAAAAATAGAGAACATCAATATCTGTGCAGTAACTGAAACCTGGTTCAAGGCTCCAGAGGGCACTCCTACAATACCAGGCTACAACTCTTACCACACTTTTTGGCCACCAAACCAGGACTGAAACACTAAAGGTGGAGGAGTGTCCATATTCACCAAGGATATTCACATCACCAGGCTAGTTGCCCAGCACAATGCATCTAAAATTCTCCAGGTGCAACTAACACTAGGTAAGACTGCAATCCAAATTGTAGCTTGCTACAGATCCCCCACTATGCCCCAAGATTCTCACTGCACCTAAACACCCAAATACTAGGTGATTTCAACTACCCTGCCATTAACTGGGAAAACTACTCATGTACCAACACCTTTGACCAACGGTTCTTGGAATTCATAAATTCCAATGCTCTGGCTCAACTAATCCATAGTCCCACCAGGGGCTCCAATATCCCAGATCTGGTCATTATCAATATGGGAAATTGATGCTCCACACCTATGGTCACCCCTTCATTGGTCAGGTCTGACCATAAGCTAATCATCCTTGACATCCACATCCCTCCCCCAGCCCCCAGTAAGGAAACCTCAGTAAAAAAACTTCTCCAAAGCCACCTTCATGTTACTTAAGTCAGACGTGACAAACTTCTTGACACCCATGCAGATGGGAACTGAAAGTTCGACTGCTGAATCCTACACTAAGGCATTGTATGAGCACATCCACTCGTGCATGAATCGTGCCATCCCAAATAGAACCAAGATGCTCTCCTCCAAAAAAAGGAAGTCAATCTGGTGGTCCCCTGCCACAAACAAACTTTACAACAAAAGGAAGAAACAGTTGCAAAAAAAAGGAAAATCCCAGGATGCAAAAAACTCCCTTACCAGCTTCAGTAAGAAGCTGAGATCCCTCATAAAATCCTCCTAAGCTAGTTACGAAAATAAAACTGCCAAAGATTCCAAAGACAACCACAAGGCATTCTATAGCTATGTCAAGAATCTAAATGGCAATGCTCAGATCTGCTCTGAGCTAAAACAGAATGGCATTAAATATACTGATCCCAAGGATATTGCCAATATCCTGGCAGATTAATCCAGTGCCAGCATCACTCCCCTCTCACCCCCTATAGGGCCCATCTCAATACTGAAAGATTGCCAAATTCCAGTAATAATGGACACACAGGTAAAATTCGCACTCTCCAAAGCTACGAATAGAGCATCCATGGGACCAGATGACACCCTGGGCTGTGTACTACATGAACTACAAAATGAACTGGCACCTCACCTAAGTGTCATGTTTAATCATAGCCTCACCTCAGGCTTCATGCCCACTGAGTGGCACATAGCTACAGTTATCCTGCTCCACAAGGGGGGAATCCACTTTGGATCCTGGGAACTACCGCCCCATCAGTCTGACGAGCGTGATTTGCAAGGCCATGGAATGTATTACCATGGAACTTATAAACAAAGACATTGGCAACCTTCAAACACTGGGTTCGTGAAGGGCCAGTCTTGTCTCCTGAACCTGACTGACTTCTTCAAATCAGTCTCCAGAGCTGTAGCCGAGGGTAAGGCGGTCCACACAGCCTATCTGGACCTTGCCAAGGCCTTCAACACCATCCCCCACTCTGGAATCATAGATAAACATACTAAGTTAGGCATTAATCCCTATGTCACTCGATGGGTTGCCAACTGGCTTACTGACAGAACCCACACTATAAAAGTAGTCAACTCCAAATCCAGCTCCAGACAAGTGACAAGTGGAGTATCTCAGGATACATTCCTGGGACCGCTCTTGTTTGGCATCTACATCTCTGAAGTACAGGCCAACACTAAGGGACTCCGGCTAACAAAGTTCACAGATGACTGCAAACTGGGAGCCATTATTGAATCCCCAAATGATGTGGATATTCTACAAAAGGGCCTTACAGAAACAGGTGCTAGGTGCCAGAGCCATTGGCTCAAGCTCAATGCCAAGAAATGTATAGTTATCTCCTTTGGGAAAAAACATGTACCCATGAATTACCACATAGGTGGCAGTACACTAAACATCGAAAGTGTGATAAGAGACTTAGGGACACAGGTGGACAGTGGTCTCACCTTCGATAACCACATCGCCACAACAGTGAGGCAATCCTTCTATGTGTCACACCTCATCACTACAGGCTTTTATTCCAGAAAAAAGGAGGTCATTGTCCCACTGTACTCATCCCTCATTAGACCCATTATAGAATACAATGCCTCGTTTGATATGTACATCTCAAGACATCTGCAACAACAGAAATACCTCACTAAAAGAATCACAGGCCTAAAGCAGATGCCCTATGCTGACCATCTAAAAAAACTCCAGCTATACTCTGTCACTTATCGTCTACTCAGAGGTGATCTCTGCTTAATATACAAGGCCATGTCAAACCCAGAGCTGTTGGACATACTACACTTAAAGAAATCCCAATCCCTCAGAGCCACACACTCCAGGGATCTAAACCTTGTCATCACAATGAACAAAACATGCTGGAGGGATAGGTTCCTCACCCAGGGACTCCCCAGACTCTGGAATAGACTGCCCATACATGTCAAGCAGAGCACCTCTTTGGCTCTCTTCAAAAGGAACCTTGACAATTGGATGGGAGATAGGAAATTCACCCCTGGGATCACGTCAGTCAGCCTCCTAAACAGGGGTCCAGGGAAGTAAATATTGTGGGAAGAAATAGCCAGGGAATTGTTATGGCTAGGCTTGTATAGGCCCTAGTGTCGATAGCCTAGTACCAACCTATGAACCTATGAGCTACAAATACATGTTGGTAGACATCTCTATCCAGTTTGATACTCACAGGAATTTTGCTGACAATGATTATTCTGTCTAATTTGCCTATTATAATAGTCAAACTCATGTGTCTATAGTTTGCTATCAAGTGCTATTCACAGCATCTGGGTATTGGAATGATGCCCACATTCTCCTTTCACAACTCCACAACATATACACTTGTAATGATTTAATGACAACAGGTATACTGTCAAACTGCTCGTTTTATTAAGGTGTCACACATCAATCAGCGATCCCAACAAGCTGTTGCCTGGGCCAGCTCGTTCTGGTGTAATTAAAGCCACTAAAATAGTTTCACAACTTGGTGGAACCATTTCTCTTGAAGCCACCCCATCTGGATGCAATTTTAACAAAACTTTATTAGTCAGGACAACCAACTTATCATGCATTCAGTGCACAAAATCTTCACAATTCAGCTCAACATAATATGTTCTTGTAAATCTTTGCTCATTCCTTAGTTTTCATCTTATAGGTACTTTATAACTCACAACCAATAAGGCAATGTGTTGCCTTCTCAGTTGTTCTAAGAATACCAAATAACAGATTCACATTTTCTTATTAGTTACAAGCATGAAAACTTCTATTTTTGTAGACTAAACTTTTTAAAAATTTGACCTGAAAAATCGCCCTTTTCTTTATCGATCTGGATATGTACAATAAAGACTGTGATTGAAACAGTCTATTACTAGGGGAGCATGCCCTCCCCCAATATTATTCATTACTTCATTCCATCAGAACATGCAGTATTGCATAGGAAAAAGAGTCTTCTCCTTGAGCACAACCATGTGAGCATCCTTTTAATTCCTGCTGGGGTTGGCATCATTGCGAAGTGCACTTCATTTCACATCATATAATTCTTCTTGAACTAAATATTGTAGTAGCATATTCTTGCATCTGTATAGATGTATATATATATATATATATATATATATATATATATATATATATATATATATATATATATATATATATATATTAGCATATCCTTGTATCTGTAAATATATTTTGTTCATTCCTTATGTAATCCTACCCATCTGGACTGTGTTTGCAAATAGCCCACTGAGATCAGCGCACTACCCTGGAATACAAATAAAAATAAATAATAATAAAAATGTATGACCGCCATTATTCAGGAAAGTTCATTATCAAGCTTTATCTGTCCTAGTAAGAGGTTCAGCTATCCCATGATAACTTTCTTTGCCTGTACCCTTGGGAAGCATCTGTTTTCCCACAGTCACATTGACCCTAACTAGCATCAGCCCATCAAGGGATGGATCATCTCCTGCCACTTGTTCCCCAATACAAGGGGATGAGGAGACCTTTCCCATATTTAAGATCATTAAGAAGTGGAAACTGATCTGCCTTTGTGAGACTTTCTACATGATGAATTCTACTCCAGTAACTGTGTGTCTTTCAGTAAAAGGGTTGGAGGTGAAACGAATGGAATGCGAAATGCTTGACTGACTTATTCACCTGCTTGTATTACATCAGAATCCTAACCTCCTCTTTTTGCATAGGCCCTACCACCTAGGTGCCTCATCACCACTAAATCCATCGCCCTTTCCAGGCCTGACCTACCTAGCATTTTCAGAATCAGGGTGGAGCAGAAGAGCCATACAGTGTATTCTGTGTCCAATCTCTGTTGGTCCTAAGCTCTCATCCCAAAGAATATGCCAACACACTGGGTGCATTTTTAACTAAAATGTATTAGGCAGAACAAAATACTCACCATCCATTCAGTATTCATAATCTCCTGGCTTAGGCTTCTTGTATATATTCTTGTGAACTCTAGCCCTTTCTTAGTTAGCCAGTTATAATTGTATAGGTTCCATATAGTTCTCTCATACTCTGACTGTACCAAATAACAGATTCTCAGTTTTATGTTATCCAGTGACTTAAAGGTCCAAATTATATGTCTGCAGCTTGTAGTCTCTTGAAATTTGACCTCGTTCATCATTTCTATTCCTACCTGTGTAGATATGTCCAAAAAGGCTAAGGCTGAAACTGACTAACAGTCAAAGGAGCATAGCTTCCTCCAGTCTTATTTGTCGTCTCTTCCTAGCAGGGCATACACTTTCTCATCAGGGACCACAGCTGTCCTCTTGAACACAACCCAGGAGTCCATCCATCTAATGCCCCGCTGGCACGAAGGTGTCCCTCTGTACATGTCATTATCTCACCATCATATCAGTTGCACCCCCTTATTCAAGGAAAGCCTTAAGCTTGACTTAGTCTATCCCAGTAGGAAGTTCAAAGCTCTTGTGAAAATCTTTTTCACTGCACCCCTAGTGTGTGTGTGTGTGTGTGTGTGTGTGTGTGTGTGTGTGTGTGTGTGTGTGTGTGTGTGTGTGTGTGTGTGTGTGTGTGTGTCTTTCGGCTTTTCCTGGTTAGGGGTCGCCACAGCAGAACTCCGGTCCGCAGTTGATTTTTACATACCAGCTTGCTAGGCCTGATGCACAGCCTTCAATGAAGGAATGCCCATTCATGCATGTTTCCACGCAGAAGACGCTCTAGCTGAGAATCGAACTGGACAGCGTCTTACTGTGAGGTGACAATGCTACCGCAGCACCACCACCGCGGGTTGTTTTTCACTGCACCCCTAGTAAAGATTTAAAAACACCAGCCACGTTGGTTGTAGTCAGTATCAGCCAATTTGAGGACAAATTAACTTCTGCACCATACCCCATCACCCAAACAACTGGAATAGACACTGACCCTGCTGCAGCCCACAAGTGATTAGAAACTTACTCCTTTTTCATGAACCTACTTACATAAAGTCTTCCACCCATCAGGACACACACCAAACATTCCATGAATTCTGGAATGCCCCCCCCCCCCACACTTACCTAATAGGCTCCACATTTACACATCCACTTATTTAATTTTTCTTTTTTCCTTCTTCATTTTTTATTTTTCTGTTTGCACTCTATCTTTTTTATTCTCCTTACTTGTTCCTTCTAAGACTTGCACAAAAAACTAATTTGTAATTTGAAAAAATCCAACTCTATGCTATAAAATGTACCTTGTCCAGTCAACACTTTCCTCTCAAAGTCAAACATGAGGCCTAATAATTGAGTTCCCTTACAGATACAAGCATTACAGTATCTTCTCATCTGTTTCTACAAAGTATATATCATTTTCCATAGCTTGATCGTGAATCAATATAACATCATCACATTCTCTTTTCTTTATAATATAGCATTACAGATTAGAAGAACCAGTTACTACCAGTTTTATGAACTGTCATTCCTTCCTAAATGTAGATTCAGTTTTGTACATTTTACAGCTCTGTATATAATAGCAGAATGCAGCTAAATCCAACTACTACAATGTGATTCTTGCCAACTTATATTATATTCTCTTTTGTGAAGATCTAGCTACCTTGCCCCATACTTGCTCTTACCAGTTTCCAAACCAGTTTAGACCAATGCTTCTGAAACCAATATGTCTAAAACACAGAGCAAAACAGAACAGTAAGCAAAGTACCATGCCTTACTTCCTCATTTTCACACTCCCTTTGTATCCTTATGACAACACTCCTGCCTTCCTACCCTTTTCTTGTCTCCTTGTTTTGTGTAAGTATAATGTCAGGTATGTCTATACATTTCCCTTCTTGATGTGTGACAGTTGTATTGCCTAGGGCAAACTGAAACAATTGAATTACTAATAAGAATATAGTTTGAAGAAATATTATAGTACATCATATGCAGCATGATATTTTCATACGGTGAAACATATAATCCTCAGGCTACTTCAGTGTACAAATATCATAATCTAACCTCTTGGCACAAAAAATCTGGAGAAAGCCAAAACAAATGTGGGAACAAAGCTCCAAAACAGGGACACATTTTAAATAATGCTCCTATAAACTTAGAAAGTTAATAGTATAAAAGGTATTGTGTTACTATGCATTTTCTGAAGGATATGAAGTCTGAAGCTCAAATGCCTGTCATTATATAGTGAATTCAATCCTCACTGATTTGCCAAAAAAAAAAATCCAGCAAACCACAAATTTTATGAGAAACAGACCAAAAATATAAGGCAAAAATCTGGACATTCTGTGAAAATATGGACAGTTGAGAGGTATGAGCCTCATATAGTATGATTAGCTGAAAATGGAACTTTTAAAAACTCATAGACAAAGAAGAAATCGGCATGACAAAGATATTAAGGCATGCAAATAAGCTGCATAACAAGCCAAAGGTAATAAATGCTCAGGTAATTCAACATCAGTCAGTGCGTTATGCCACCACCTGTTTCCTGATTTGTAAGGTAATGCTATAAAGAACCCTAAGTGCCTGTTCATGTCTGTACTGATGTCTTTAATTAAGGCATTTGTTTTTTGTACATGAAACAATCTACTTACGGAACATACAGCATGACATCATATAAATGCCTATAAAATAAAATAATTCATGCAGTCTTAGTCTCTGATATGATTAGTGGTAACAGCTGCACCAATAAGTAGAGTCTAAACATGAGTTATTTCTCATTTTTTACACAATGAAGAAGGGTATCACCCGAAAGCTCTGTGGATATAAAATAAACCTGTGTTTTGTTAGCTCAACATGTCTGCTATTTGGAATTCTGTGGCTGGTTATTTCTGATGAATACCCAGTCATGCACTATCATTGGTAAGGCTGGACAACAGGGGTGGCTGCCATAGTGCAGGCTATTCAGCTGTATAGAAGATCTGCCAGTCGGTCCATATAACTCAGTAGTGTGATCTCACTTGTTGCTGAGCTGCCTTTTAGTGCATCACTAGGCATTTAAGAAACCACAACTGAGACCACTGCTGCTTTAATGATTTGCTTTAGTATGCTTGTGTGTGCACGCACGCATGCATGTGTGTGTGTGCATGTGTGTGTGTGTGTGTGTGTGTGTGTGTGTGTGTGTGTGTGTGTGTGTGTGTGTGTGTGTGTGTGTGTGCAAGTTACTATAGCAATGGATGTTTCTGAAACATGTGGAGGATGTTCCTTTAGGTCCTGAGCTTTGGAGCATCTTTTTGTTGTTTTTTTTTTTTGCCCTTACCTCTGGTTGACAAATGTGCGGTGGAAGCTGGTGACTTCAAATTAAAGGGGGGGGGCTGCAGGACACAGCTGAATGGGTGGGGCCTGTGTGAAGGGGTGTGACCAACTAGAAAGGGGTGGGGCTATGCTCAAAACTGCAACAACTGGAATTTTAATTAAATACGCTGCCCTGGGTGCCAAACCATCATTATGAAAGTCCACTCAAGACAGAATGAAGTGTAGAAGAAAAAAATATTTCAATGCATTGGCTACATGACAACTTACTGTAAACACAAAGGTTGTGATGCATGAAAAAATAAATTACTTTTTAAATACATTACTGGAATGCCAGTCAAAATCAAGTATAAAAAATAGAACAACTCAAACCACTTCTCCTTGCACTGCAGTTCTAATTATAATTTCTATTCAGCTTTATAAAATTACCAAGTCACATGCTGATAGTAGTAATCTCTGTGTGATATCCCCACTTGTAAAAATGTTTCTTATCCAAAAAAATACCTGCAGCCTGACAACAACTATCTACTTGTTTCATGGGGGAGACATGATCAATGTACAAAATGAACAGTAAACAAGAAACAAGCTCAAGATAATCTGCTTAAAGGATTACTGCACAAGTTATGGACCACACATGATAGATTAGCATTCTGTTTAGTTTACAGGTAAAGACTGCAAAGATAACTACAAGTCTCTAACAAATGTAATGAGCTTCTGAAAAAACTGTAATCCTGTCCTTTATTAAAAATACTGTCATATGCATTTCAATACCTAAGGCTTATACGTTATCTAGTTATGCAAATATTCTCTGCATGGCAACAACGAAAAGGCTTTCAATGTTGGTAATTCTTTAACAGTATGCTTATTAAAGCTTACTTGCATCTTACAATCTCCGACAAGCTTACCTGATGGTCATTAAAGCATTGCTACTTAAACACAGAGCAGCAGGGCACTGCGACAGCATGCATTTTCTGAATAATAGGAAGCATAAATCAACAGTATAAAATAGGACAGAAAACCAGAACACTCTGCAAAATCAAGGACAGATGAAAAGCCACGGTCGTACTTGTGGTCTACCTTGAATGGGAGAATACTCTGCACACTTACACTGCATAACTGCTCCTTGCCTTGCTTGGACACATCCAGAGCCACTACAATGGGGAGTGGGGTGCAACAAGTATGTCACAATTTGAAATGTCTCTGTCTGACAGTGATGGCTCTAACACTCATACCTCACAACCTCAGAGCAAGAAATATGGACAAAGCCATACATAGAAGTGGGACAAGGGCCCAAAAATAAGGACAATTTTAAATATTGCTCTTATAAACTTCGAAAGTAGTAGGTCTTGCATTAGTATGAATTTTCTGAAGGGTATGAAACTCAAATGTCTGCCATTATTTTCTAACTTCAGTCTTTAATAATTTTCCACTAATTTGCCAGAAAATCACAATGTTATGAAAAACAGACCAAAAATGTGATGCAAAAATATAAAATTGCCACACAATACAGCTGGAACCTGTCAAAGAAGGGACACCTTTTTAATATTAATACGGTTAACTTGAGCAGCTGACAAAATAAGAGCATCTACATGCATTTCTGAAATAAAGGTAATCTATAACTCTGATCATTACAGCTATTTATAATTGTAAACCCTCCACGTTTTCTTCCAAAATTGCCATTTTGCAGAGGAATTATTAGGGGGAGAGTGACATTTTGAGCCAAAATTGGGGACAGTTGAGAGGTTTGGATATTCCTAATTCTATAAAGCGATTTATTTGCATGTACCTCTCAACCTCTTAATGCAGGAAATCTAGACAAGGCCAAATATATTGGGGGGAACATACAAACAGTACTAAAAATTGCTCTTGTATAAACTTAAGACAGTTAATAGAACAACAGGTCTTGCTTTAGCATGCATTTTTCTGAAGGTTATGACATCTGAAACTCAATTACTGTCATTATTTAGTGACTTCATTCCTAAATGATTTGCCAGAAAACCACACATTTTATGAGTAACAAACCAAAAATAAGAAACAAAAATCTTTTCATTCTGCAAAAATCTGGACAACTGAGAGGTATAGTTCAGCTGGGGCCATCTTTGAGTTTGCTGCCCTTCCCCCCTCACAAAATCATGGTCGAATGGAGACTCCCCCCTGCAGCCATTCCAATGTCTCATTCCTTGGTTATTTCACCCCATTTACCATAAATACTGCAATGTGCATACTGCTTTACTTCTGTGATTATCTGGATTTCATTTGAAAGTTTTATTTTGCATTTTACAGCACAAACTAATAGATATATACTAAACAAAGCAATGCAGTCTCACAATGAAAATAGACTTAGCATTAAAACTTCTCTGCCCTTGAAATTCATATTCATTGAAACAGCATTGAAATCCACATTCAAAGAAAAGACATTTTGCCAGTGGCAGATAAACTTTGGGCTGTTTTCAAATCATAGGCCCCTTGCACATGAAACATACATATGTTCTTTGATACATCTTTCTTATTGTATTAAATACTATTCCTTGTATAATATAGTAAAGTTGTCAGAGTGCATTTTAAATGTATTGTTTTGAACATTTTTCCAGTAAACAATGAAACAAAATGCATGCACCATTAATGACAAAACTGTCCAATTCAGAACATTTCCATCATAAAAAAGTCTACTCAAACTTCTACACTCCATCAGTATCAGTAAATATGTACAATCTCTGAAGAAGTAAAAGTCATCTAAATAGTTCCACATTAAAGAAATCTGTAACTAATGAAGAGGTTGCTGCTAGCAAACAACTTTATATGTCATTGTTTCATCTACAAATAAAGTGCCTGTTGCCCTTGAGGAATAAATTGCCTATGTTGCATTAAAAAAAATGATAAGTTAGTAATATTACAATAGGGAAATGGATGGCAAACTGATAACAAGTTCAAAGTTACTAGGTATCTTCGCCAAAAAGGACTGTAGCATCCACCCCCTTTACCACACAGTACAGTAACAGCAATGCATTTACCTACTGTGGGAGTAGAACCCACAGCCTTCTGCATTAAAAGCAAGTACACTACCTATTGTGCTATTAATAATGCAAGCCGACTCAGCATAAGCAGCACTAAACTTTTGTTCCCCTGCAGCTCTCAGCTCCTTGTAAAATCTATTCGACACTCAGCTGTATCTCTGAACTTTACAGCACAAGAAATCTGGAAAAAGCCAACATTTATGGGGGGAGGGGGGCAAAAGCCCAAAATCCAGGGACACATTTTAAACATTGCTTGTATAATGTCAGAAAGTTGCTAGAATAAAATGCTGCGTTACCACTATACATTTCACTGCCAAGTCTTGAACCCAGGGGACCCTGTGCAAAACAGTCAGAGCAACATACCACTATGTCAAATCAACTGTTTTGTGAAAGAGAGGAAGACTGAAACTTAAATGGCTACCATTTAATGAATTCAGTTCTCAACATAGCTGTCAACCTCTTAGCACAAAACACCTGAACAAAGCCAATAATGGGGAAATACAGTCCCAAAAATAGGGACAAATTTCAAATATCCATGTTATAAACTTAAAAAATTGCTAGAATAAAAGGTTTTGTATTACCAGTTACTTTCTGAAGCATATGAAGTCTGAAATTTAAATACCTGTTATTTTTATTTAACATTTGTTAACCAGGAATGTCTGACTTGGAACAAAAGCCAATTTTCAGCAGAGCAGGGAGAAACACTCCAGACACATGTTCTTTGTAAGATGGGAGGACATGCTCCATACAAGGGCACCCCAGCCAAGAATCAAACCAGAGAACCTGTAGCTGTCAGGCAACAAAACAACCAGTGCACCACAGCACTACTGACTTTGCAAGGAAAAACAAACACAGAGAAACCACAGATTTTATGAGGAACAGAACAAATATGAGGCAAACATCTGCATTTTTTTACAAATGGTGGTGGGTAGGGAATTCAGGCCCTTGCCACCTGCACCCAAGGTACAGGGTTCAAGCCTGAGTATTCTCTACCCACCACCATATAGCAACTGTGGCATTTTACACACACACACACACACACACACACACACACACACACACACACACACACACACACACACACACACACACACACACACACACACAAAACCCGGTTCAGTCTTCTGCGAGCTCCCCGGTAGGTAAATCCAATCGTTCCTCCTGAAAGCAGTCTTCTGTTCCAATTTAATAATCTTGAAAGCAGTCTTCCTCACTAATAATCCAGTCCCCATGAAAGCAAGCTCCTCATCTCAGCCTGCACAAGCTAATGGCTGGTTTCCGGCTCTGCAAGAATTGTCTGGAGGCTATTTGGCTCTGCGAGAATAGGCTGGAGGCTCCAGCCTGCGGATAATGCTATGCGGTTTCCTTCACTTCTGTGCAGTCATCACTGCACAGACTTCTGGGGCTGCAGGGCAGAGATGCCTTTCTCCTGTATCTGGACTGCCTAACACTGCAATCTGGAGTTCTGTGAGTACCAGGAACTCCATGCATGCATGCGTGGAGTTCCGGTACTCGCAATTTTTTTTTTTTAATTTTCGTCTTTCTTGTTTTCTTTTCTACAGGTGGGGGATTTTCTTCTTTCTTTTCTACAGGGGGGGGGCTGCAGTCCTGCAGTCCTATAGCACAAGCCGCCCCTGCAAATGTGTCATATTGGGAGCTTACCTAAGGTGCCAGTTCACCAAGTTCTGACTCACTTTATCTATGCACTTTTTTCTTTGCTTCAAGCTACATGTACCTTCATGTAAATACATGATTGACAGCCTTTAAGGCCACTCACAAGTGATACTCCAGTGCCCACCCAACTAATCCTTTAGTTTGAAATCTCATCTGTGCTTAAGACATAAACATGCATTGTTTTAATTAATTAATGAATGAATTAATTGATTGATTGATTTATTGATTATTTGATTACTACTGTGATTTGCAAACATATATACATTTGCAAAGCAAATATTAGCTCTTGTTTTACATAGTTCAGTAGATATACAGATAAGTAATTAAATATACCCTCAACAGTAAATAACATTTTCACTGTGACACAGTGCACACATCTAGAAATGACTGAATAGCTACATGAAGTGGTGAAAACTTGGTTTACAAAGATGATTTCAAGGCATATATTGGATGCATTTCTTACACAGATAGGGACTCAGAATCATGGCAGGCAGACTCTAGAATTCTAATGGAATGCATGTAAATAGAGAGCATTTAGGCTTGGTGTTCTCATCCTGAATCCTGGCAATCACATTGCTATACAATGAGTAGGTAGGAGTACATCACAGAGACATATGATTTAGTGGCCATCACACTAATGTAAAACTGCATCAAAATTTAGACAAAGTAATTTATCCCCCCAACCCACCCATTGCACTATTTAGCACTCAGACTGTTCTACTGGCTGCCTTGCCCTGGACAGCCACATATTTCTCTATTGTGCCTACCAGACTGTTTCTGATATGAATGTAGCACCAGGCAGGCTACCCAATCCCCTGAGGGAGTTGACCTAAAGGGTACAAAATTTGTAACATCTTGGGTGAGAGCAATCCCATCATGGTACAGGACAGAGCAACATGATCCATGTCATGCAGATTGCAGCCAGTCAGCTATCCCTAGCCATAGCATCCTTCCTACCATGATAACCTTTGTTGTTCAGGTGGGCAGGAAATGGGAAGTGTCCTGTAGTTGACCCAAGCTCTAGTCTAGAAATCATTCTCATTATGAGTTGCAGTCTACTCCAGAGCACATGGAGAGCTTTGAGGAGCATGTGCCTTCCCCCATGATAGGCACACCCATTATTCCTACTTGGGCCATCTCAACCCAAGCCAATACTTGAACTGTGGTCACCAAACAATATCTTTCTCTGTGTCACTGGTAAAGATTTTAAGCCAAATCATTTAAATTAATTGAGGCTAGTTCCAGTTTGAAGTAACTTGTTAAAGTATGGTCACTATTCTCTCAGCAGTACCTGAGGCACATTGCTGAGTAGTTATATATACAGAAGACAACTAGGAATACACAAACTGGAATAATAAGAAGTTTGGCAAATGTGTTTTTTGAGTGTTACAGAGTTAGTCACACATGAAGATTACTGATACCCTGGCACAAATACTCACTTGATTCATTACTGTATGTGTGAAAAATCTCAAGTAAAGCATCATAACTGATAAAGTGCAAATTAAGTGCAATCCACCATATGCAATTAGCGGAGTACAGCTCTCAGTTATTTTGACCATTCCTGAATGTGCAGAGGAGGGTAAGGGTTACCAGCTCTTCCACTAGCAATCAATCTTCATATCAATATTTGTGTCCAGTTTTCTAAGGCAGACATTGCCTGAAAAATCCTTGCACTTAGGTTCATAGGTTCATACTAGGCTATCTGCCCTAGGGCATTTACAAGCCTAGCCAGAGTGTGTTTGGCTTTCACCACACATTTTAAATGAATTTTGCTATGCCCTTTTTCGAGGTTAGTATACTGTGCCTCTGTCTAACAGTGACACAGAAGTGATACCCGGAGTAAATCTATGATCTCCCATCCACTCATCAAGATTCCTCTTGAAGAGAGTCAATGAGGGACTCTGCCTAACCTGGACTGGGATTTTATTCCAGAGTGAAGGGAGCCTCTGGGTTATGAATCTGTCCCTCCAGCATGTCCTATTTATTTCAGTGCTGAGGTTCAAGTCTCTCGAACACGTAGCTCGATGGGATTTGGATTTTCTGAGGTGCAGCATGTCCATTAATTCTGGGTTGGACATGGCTTTATATGTCAGGCACAGATTGCCTCTGAGCAGGTGGTATGCCACTGAGTAGAGCTGGAGTTTCTTTAACCGGGCAGCATATGGCATCTGTTTGAGCCCTTTGATCCTCTTGGTGAGGTACTTTTGGGGTCTTTCCAGTTGCTGCAGGTGTCTGGTAAGGTATATCCCAAAAGGGGCATTGTACTCAATTATGGGCTTTATGAGGGATGAGTAAAGAGGCACGATGACCTCCCTTGACCTAGATGTGAATCCCTTCATGATTAGGTGGGCTATATAAAATGTTTTTCTAACCACTTTGGCCACATGGTTGTCGAATGAGAGATTGCTATCAACTTGGGTCCCCAGGTCCCTAATTACTTCTTCTGAACTTAATGGATTGCCATCTATGTGGTAATTTGTGGGCACTTTGTTTTTGCCGAAGGGAATGACTGTACACTTTTTGGCGTTTAGCTTGAGGCCATGGCTCTGGCACCAGTTGTCTGTTTCTATGAGGCCCTTTTGTAGGATGCTTGTGTCAGCTGGAGAGTCAATTATGGTGCCCAGTTTGCAGTCATCTGCGAACTTGGTCAGCCACAGCCCTTGCTTGTTGGCCTGTACCTTGTGGGATGCCACTTGTAACTGGTTTGGAGTCCGACATGGCTCCAGCAATTCTAACCATGTGGGTTCTGTCCTTGAGCCAGTTTGCAACCCATCTAGTGACATAGGGGTTTATATTTAAGCTGGTGAGCTTATCTATAATGCCAGAGTGGGGTATTGTATTGAAGGCTTTTGCGAGGTCCAGGTAGGCTGTGTGGACCACCTTCCCTTGTCAATGGCCTTGGTGACTGTTTCAAAGAAATCAACCAGGTTTAAGAGGCAGGATCTGCCCTTAACAAAGCCGAACTGGGTAGGATCCAGTGTCTGTAGGTCCCCAATATCTTTATTTATGAGGTCCATGATGATCCTTTCCATAGCTTTGCAGACCAAGCTAGTCAGGCTTATGGGGTGATAGTTTCCAGGATCCATTGAGGCACCACCTTTGTGGAGAGGGACCACTGTTGCTGTACGCCACTCTTTGGGTACATATCCTGTAGTAAGGCTGATATTGAACAGTAGTTTTATGTTTGGGTTTAGTTCTTCTTGGAGTTCATGTAGGATGCAGCCCAAGACACTGTCTGGTCCCATTGATGCTGTGTTTTTTGCTTTGGAGAGGGCGGCTCTTACCTGAGCATCTGAGATGTCAGGGGGGCAGCACTCTGCAGGGATAGATATTTGCCCTTTTGGTGGGGAAGGGGGGGAGAAGTTTGCGCTGAACCTGTCAGCTAGGATGTTGGCAATGTCTGTGTGTTCGGTGTATTTTTTGTCATTTTGGACTAATTCTGAGCATATCTGGGAATTCCCACCCAGGTTCCTAACATAACTAAAGAAAGCCTTGTGATTATCCTTAGTGTCCTGTGCAATTTTTCTCTCGAAGCTGGCCTTAGACGATTTTATGAGTGCCCGTAGTTTTTTGCTAATACTGATCAAAGTTGCCTTCTCTTTTTGGGATTTTGCTCTATCATGTAGCAGCTTTATCCTTCTATTGTATAGTTTGTTTATGGCTGGGGTCCACCAGACAGGACGCCTGCCTTTGGAGGATTGGGTCTTGGTTTTGTTTGGGATTGCATGATCCATGCATTCCTGAAGGTGTTCATAGTATGCGTTTATAAAGGATTCCGTGGTCTGGGCCATATTTTCCACAGGCCCGGGGGCTTTGAAGGATTCCACCTCAGTTTTGAGGAGTGTGAAATTTGCTTTAGAGAAGTTTTTCACTGTGGTTTTCTGGGCAGGGGCTGGGGTCGGGATGTGAATATCTAGTGAGATTAGTTTATGGTCTGATCTTACCAGTGAGGGATACACTTCTGGTCTGGAGCATACAGTCCCCATGTTGGTGATGATCAGGTCCAGTATGTTTTCCCCTCTTGTGGGAGTGGTGACAAGTTATTCCATAGCATTTGAGTTTATAAATTCTAGGAACCTTTGGGCTAGGGTGTTGGAGCTATTGTAATGGTCCCAGTCTATGTTTGGGTAGTTGAAGTCGCCCAATATAATGGTGTTTGGAGAGACCTTCATATTTTCCAGTGTTCTCAGGAAGGCCGAGTGGGGTTCTTGGGTTTGGGAGGGTGGTCTGTAGCAGGCTATAAACTGGAAGGCAGTTTTACCCACTGTTAATTGCACATGGATAGTCTCTGATGCTTCGTGCTGTGCCACCAACCTGGAGGTGTGGGTATCTTTGACGGATATTGATACTCCCCCTCCTTTTGTGGTTTGGTCCAAGTTTTGGGGCTGAAAAACATGGTATGAGGTATAACCTGGTAGTGCTGGGGTGCTCTTGGGAGCCTTGAACTAGGTTTCTGTTACTGCACAGATATCGATGTTCTCCATGCTAAGGAGAGTTTCGAGTGTGTGCACTTATTCCAGATATTCCATGAAAAGATTGGCCCCAGGATTTAATAAAGTCCGTGTAGGCACAGTGTAGATCTTACATGGAATGTATCCGTGTACACTGCCACGGTTCCCCCTCAGCACCATGCTATGAATCTTAATGATGGTCCACTGTTGAGGGAGAGTGGAGGAACATGGATATTGAATTAGTGTAGGTAGAAGTGTAGCAGCTACCGTAGCTGCAGATGAGTGTGATGCTCCCTGTAATGCACTCCGCAACTGTTGTAATGTTGTGAAGTGTTTTAACTGTATAATATGTCATTTATACAATGTGTTCTGATTTTTGTAATTATTTTTTTTACTACATGTTTGCATGGCACAGAGAGCAACAATGCCAAGCTGTGCTCACTTATAGACAGCTGACACCTGGCAGACATCTAAAAATAGAAATTAGATGTAATTAATTATCATAATAAAGTTTTTATTATTTTTCATTTTTTTTTCTGTTGTTGTACGGGGCTGCGCAGTGTGCAGCAGAGCTCAGTGAAGCTCATACATACATGGCCGATTGTTGTGTTTAAGCATGCTTGCTTGGCGTGGCACGGTGATCAGCAATGCTAACAGGTAGCCTAGTAGTATATGTGAAGGTATAATAGTTTTTATAATATTCAGCTAGCTACATGGGTAGAGTTACTGTCTTATGTGTAAAAGGGCCTGGGATTGAGTCCATAATAGGCAGAATATGTCTGTAAATTAATGTACTATTTTTCTTTAATTTCATTAAACTATTGTGAATTTTGCCACTGCTGCACTTTGCTAAGCACTGTTCATTCATGCTAATCAGTGCATAAACATGTTAATGGCTACCAATGTTTGCATGGTGCTAAGCCTTGCTAAAACCATGGTTCTGCAAGTTTTCACACTGGTTGGCTTCATTTAGCTGGTTTGTGCACTAAGTGATAAAGCGTTTTTTTTTAAATGTTGCTGAATGATGTGTCAGGACGGGAGAACAGCCTATATTAATCCCAATAGGCAGGAATCCTGCATCATTCATTGGAGTTCAGTCTACTGTTATTACGGCTGATGGTGTTGTGAAAGTGTGCACTTTTGGGCACAGAGGTGGGGAAATCAGGAGTCCAGGGTCATGGTCGGGCTCCTTGTTAAAAACCATGAACCCTGACTGATGTACGGCAGATTCCAGGGCTCAGAGTGTAAAGCGTAGGCCTGGGACCATTTGGCCAGGGAACTCACCAGTGTTACTGGTATCCCCCACACAGGTGAGCAGTGATCACCACCATGATGACCTAAAAAGGAGAGAGGGGAACCTTGGACACCTGGGTCCAAGAGGCAAAAGCAGGGAATACCCCACAAATATGTAAGTAATTTTACCTCTGTTTTACCAATATGCAAGCTGAATGTCTACAAAACTGGTATGCATAATGGTGTGCTCTCTCCCTACAGCTGCAGCTGAGAGGGCTTGCAATGTTGAGTCTCATGCTGGGCTCCTGGCCAGATTGTGCTGCAAGGATGGTAAGTACAGAGTTAGTATGCTAATTGCAGTGCAATAAGCAAGAAAGATTAAAGCATTTACTGCAATAAAGTATAAACAAGAAAAACTGTAGTGCAATAAATGGTAAAGTAGATCTGTAGTGCAATAAATGTGTAGAGCTGTAGTGCAATAAATGAACAGGAAGAACTGCATTTCAATAAAACAATAACAATACCAATAATAATAAGAAAAATGTTGTTCAACAGGATTATGTTGTCAAAACCATTGCAGTAGAGCTATATGCATTGATTGTCTACGGTAAGGTTGCTGCAGTCAAGTGTAAGACAGTAATTGCTGTAGCCAGCAAATCTAATGACCTGCAATCTGTATTGCTTAACTCATACTACTGTCCAAGGCTGACTCCAGGCCAATATCAGTCACATAATGCTGTCTCTTCCTCAGACAGCAGGTAATAAAGGTATATGGGTGAGGTTGCCTAGTCTGTGGGTAGATATTGTGTGGATTTTACAGAGATTTCAAATATAAAATGTGGTCACTAGCAATGTTGATTCTAAAATACAGTGTTTTTAATGTATGCAGTATTGTTGTATTCCATGCATGTGTGTTCTACTGTCACTACAGTCTAGTATAACACTGTAATAGTACTAGAATGCCAGAGGATTGTCCTGTAACTTGTATTGCTCAATTAATAGTATATTTCCAGGTGATCTCCAGGTAAGTATCAGTTACTCAATAGTCAGCAGTGAATCAGTAGCTCAGTCTGTTAAAAATGCTTACCATGCACAGTCCTGGGTTAGAATCTAGTGGTATGTAGCATTAAGTTTCAGTATCAGCCATGCAATGATCACACTTTCTCTCTCACCAGGAGAGCAACAAATATATGGCTGAGGAAGCCCATATTTTGAGCAGGTATTGTGTTCAGATTTTAGTGAATGTTAACATGAATAACAAGAATATGTTCATCAGCATTGTTGATTTATAAATAAAGCTGTGTAATACTAGTATGGCTGCATCCATTGCATGTCTGTACTAAGTTGCTCCAGCCAATTAATACATTATTTGGAGATGTCCCCCTGCAGTCACAGCTATTGGGTCCTACTCCCGTGTCTGCCAACTAAAGCATGACAGCTGTCTAGTTTACTTACTGTACACAAACATGCCTCTCAAGTGTCACAATTTCTCCTAATCTACTCAAAACTGCTTAGTCCATCTGTCACATGAGTAGCAGATAAAGTATTACCTGGAATGCAATGTATTACCAATCTCTTTATAGAACACCTGAGTAGTTATATAAGTTCACATTATTTGAAACCTGTTCTGTGTAATGGTGTACCTGCATTTGTTATTTGCTTGGCCCATACTGGCCCATGCTAACAGCTTGAGAGGTATGTAGGTGCTACATCAGCTATTGGAGAATTGTAATCACTGTACTCAAAACTGACACTACACACCTGCAGAGTATATATTTCAATGTTTTTAGGGATATAATCTGAGATGTCAGTAATGGAATGTTTTTCTCTCTCTCCTCACCCCTTATCTTCATGTATTTATTACTGTTATTTTTTATTATTATAATTTAATATTAACATATATTGTTAAACTAACTATATTTTGGAAAAAAATGTATGTCATTATTGTTATGTTTTATTATGATTTAATAATAACATATTTTATTTAAATATATTTTTGAAAATGTGGTTGATTATTATGTTTTATTTTGATGCAATATTAACATATTTATTAAACTAACCGTTTTGTTGGCCCTATGGTTTACTTTGTGCTGGCATGCTGTTACCATACTGACTGTTATGTTACTTAATGTTGTGTTGCACATAATATACATTAATATATTGGGATGAATAAATATGATGTTTTATTATGTTAATACTAACATTGGTTTGGTTATTACTAACTGTAAGTTATTGCTATACCTCATTTAGCACAGCACATCAAGGTAGGCCAGTTCCAGCTGATCCCCCTACCTTGCCTTAACTGGCCGTGGCACCGAGTGCCACAACATTTGGTACCCAGGCCAGTGGTGCCCCTTCTGCTGCCCCTGTACTACCTGTAGTGTCAGGTAGTACAACCCCAGGGGACAGGGCCTGATTCCCCTCTGGGAGTGGTGGTGGAGGGGATGTTGTCAACCATGCGGAGGTAATGGTCTTGGTGTGCAGGATAGTCAATTATGGCTATGACTGCTGCTTGTGCCAGATTGAAGGCATGCTGGCCACTCTGGTGGGGTAGCCTACCCCTGGTACCCAGCTACCAGCACAGCCACCTTTGCGGCAGTGATGGAACAGTGTCAACAGTCCCATGGGTGGGAACATGAGTCACACTGCTGCTGTGTGGAGGCACATGGGACTTGGATTCCACAACACCCTCACTATCCAAGGTTTTCACCTGTCTCCTGTGCCACACACCACCCGTCTGCTGTCTTGTCTGTCTTATCTGTTTGCAAATGCATCCTCACCTACCCAACTTACCTCCCCCACATGTACCTATGTCCTTTCTCCAACATTCCACTCTCACCTTAAAAAAAAAAAATGGGCATCTGTCCCAAAAAAATATAGTTTCTTACATACCTCTCCATTTCACACGTTTCCACTGTACACATGTAATTCAGTCCAATTGGCTTGACAGTGCAGTTATGTTGTCCTCACTCCTCTTTCTGGGGTTTGAGAATCCAAATCATCTACAAATCTGTCAAAGTGCACAATTGTTGCTGTACAAGAAATGGATATCTATGTTTCTTTTCTACACCCTTCCTGCACATCCCTACCTGCCTTTCACTATGTTTTCCCTTGTTTGCCCCCATTTCACCACTTTCCTATCTCCCCTTTTTTCTTTTCTTTATTATTTTTAGCGTGGTGCTGCACTGTGCACCCCCCTTGTGCAGTTTTGCTAAACTCAGCTATATAGAGCTATAATGACTGTATGTGTTTCTGACATTGTAAGACACGTACAAAATAAACACCTCTGCCATGTTTTAAACTCAAGCCCATCACACTTGCAGCATACTGCATTAACCTGCCACACCAAGCAACTCATAATTAAAGCAGCTGGTTTGAACAAAACATAGTAATTGCCAGTTACAGTCATTAGGTGTGTTTCAGTGCAGCTGTGCATTACACCTCACTGTACAAACTGGAATAAAAGGTAATGGAATAAATGATAGTGTACTTTGGACTCTGGTGCAATAGTACACCACTAGACAGCCAAATACATGATAATGGGTGTAACTGAGGCCTGTGATAGCAGGTAAATGTGCTCTTTTATCAGTAATATGTAAAACGTCACCTGCTAAGGCATTCATGGCAAAATACAAATTCACCTGGGACTCTCGTGCAGAAATGCATCCATATAAAGCCATGCACATACTGATGGATGTAGAAAATGTATGTCACAGCCTGTATTTGCACATATATATCTTGCAAATACACCCACTGTAGCAGTGACTCAGTAGCTTAGTCTGTTAAATGCCTTGCATGTAATACATTTTGCCACACACAGCCCTGGGTTCAAATCCAATGTTGTGCTGCATTTCAATTGCATTATTGAGAAGACAGCAATTAATGAATGACTCATGCACTCATTACCCACACAAAACATATAACTGATTTTCCCTATTGGAAGTCACAGGGCTGCAGGTAGGGACACACATTGCATATCCATATAGCATTACTATATGTCGCCTACAACTCTGTTATTGACACAGTTCCCTACCTTAAACACATGCTGCAATAGGAGTGCAAAGGGTACTCTCACCCTTGCTCTGCCTCTACAACAAGGCTGACACAGCTGACACAGATACACCTAAAGCGTGTTGTTCTCCAAAGTGTTCACACTCACTGCCTATGTTTATTACCTGCAGCAGCAGCTGCAGCCTGTGGTTCACACAGCTCTAAGTAAAGGTTTCTGCTACAGACCTACCCTCTGCAATGATATTGTCTCCTCACCCCAGTACTGTCAACAGCTAAGAAAGGGACCTTGTTCTACATGAAGGCCTTATATATTGCACAGTGGTTGCATGTTATTGGCTAATGATAGTGCAACTCAGCTGTTTTGGTTGCAATTAGCATATCAGTCACAGATTGGTTTAGAGGCAATTACCTACTAATGAAGCATGTTAAAATGCAAGCAGCTGGTTATGGGTAAACATTCTGTATGAGACTTTCCTTACAGAGAGCACAACTTTTGCAAATCAGTACTAGTAGCACATTTCAACAGAGGAGTACTGCACTCCACCAGGTACATAACTGTTTTTTGTGTATAACAGGATGCAGATGGGAGAATAGAGGCATGGGGAATAGGGAGTACAGCAGTAAGCCTATCTTAGACCTGTGGTAATGAAATGTCATTGATACCCTGCTGTCTTACACATACAGAGGGCATTCAATATATCAGGGTCGCATTGTCTTTTGTCATTGTGGCACACTAGCATTTTTGAACTGTCCCAGTATAGTGGTCATGATAGCACACTGCTATTTGTCAGTCACTGGTCTTATGAGATATTATTGGGTGGCTGGCCTTAGGGTACATGCCACAGTGGACCAGAGTATTGGGTGTATGATCATACAGCAGAATCTCTCATGGCACACAGGGAACTACCTCAGTAATGATACTGTCTCAGTTGTATCCACACACATAGTATGTTGTAACACTGTGGGGCATGACATGTGTGAGCAAGCAGTAGATAGTGCCGGCCATTTTGTTCTTGCTGTATTTGTACACAGTGGACATCCATGTATTTGATCCTGTAATGTGTTTCTCTTTTGGTGTGTTTCAGGACTAATGTATCACAAACGGCATGCCCCCTTCTCAGATGTGGAGAATGAACTAATACTTCAAGGACTACAGCAGCATCATCACATCCTCCTGTCCAGAGGGAGGCATAATAGGGAATAGCGGGCTGCATTGTGGGCATACCTTGTCTGGGATGTGAATGAGACTGACCACCAGGACAGGATATATGAGCAGGTTCAACACCACACTACAGCTGATGTAGCCAGGGATCGTGCCATCACCACTGGAGGGCCTGCAATGGAACAACCACTTGCAGCCACCAAAGAATTCCTGGTGATCCTAGGGACACATAACAGCTCCCAAGCATCCATCACACCATACATCATGGAGGTGGGCGCCACAGTATTCACAGCAGAGGAGCATGCAGGTAAGCTTACTCTGATAACCATTGTAATACTGTAGCAGTCATTCTGTCAGGCTCTACATACCTTTAAGTGGGTGTCAGGTCCATCTGCTGTGCGGGGGTTTAGCTCAGTTGTACACTCATACTCAGAATGTCAGCAATACATCAAGTAACACAGTAGCCACTGTACATGTGAGGTATATGCAGGTATTGTCTTGTTGTGCTGCAACATGTGGTGGTACTGAAAATACCTCACCCTCACCTTTTTCCAGCTCCGTCAGGAGTTGTCCAAGGGCATGATCTTGCTTCTGGTAAACTGGACACTGTTATATTATGGAACATGTATATGATATTAAGGATAAAGGCTAGGATAATTCCCTATGTACAGGTAATGTTGTGTGTAACCAAAGCAGAATGTTTGTATGTTCCAATCTAGAAAACTTACCTAAGTTTCCTAGAGTGGGTAATCACAGGAATGTAGTTGAATAAGCAGAAAGACTTTTGCAGTTATAATTTAAAGCAAATAACCCTCCTGGTGTACATGATGCAATTAATCTGACATGCCTTATACATACCGAAAGGTCAACGGTACGTACCTTAGGCATTGAAACTTGTATCTGTATACATTTGTTAAGGTAGGTTTAATGGGTTTTATGTGCTGTTTTATCACGTATAGTATCATATTGCATACCTAAAAAGTACATTGTACTGGCCAAGTGCCACATGATTTACCTAATGTGCTTGTTATAAAGGCCTTGAGTTGAATGTGTATTTTGTTGTGAGGAAGTCTGTTGTGCATGAAAGTGGAGATGAGAATATGTGAGAGTGGTAATGCAGTTGTGGATCCTCATTATTATGACTCTTTGTGGATTTTCCATAGGTAATAGTGCAGGTAGTAATGTACTGCTGTTGTCTTGGTTTCCACATGTGACAGGGGGGGTTGGGGTCTCTCCGCCACATAACCTGATGCCAGTGTCTCTTCAGACTCTGATTATGATGGTGGCCACAGTGAGGCATAGGGGGGTTGTTGGGGATTATTCTTTCCCAGAGGCTGACATCCCTCTTCTGCCCCCATTGTTACTGCACTCAGTCAGTCTGCCCACACATACCCAGTCCCCACAGGTCTCAAATATGGGACAGTCAGAGGGTGGAGACATTGAACAGGCCAGTGTGGCAGGTATGGCTTCAGTGAGCGCAGACACTGGCCATAGACAGACAGCTGGTAAGGTCCCACACAGGTGGATTGACAGGGGTGCTCATAGGAGGACTGCTGTCTGTCTACCACCTGCTGCAGGTGTCACATCATGGGTTACTCAGCACATGTTTTGGGTCATCATGGAGGCACAGGCATGTTCTGAATGGAACACCAGACGTACGGTTAGGGTTATGGATGCAGCACAGTCTGACATCCGTGACTACCTCCACTGCATTGGGGACCCCCTGGATCAGTTCACTGATGCAGTGGACAAACAGGGAGCTGAGAAAGTGTCTGTTTTGGACTGCACATTGTCTGTCCTGGAATGTGTGGTTGTAGTTGGGCAGCAAGCCCGTGAACATAGGTCAGCAACACCATCTGCTGATAGTCCATATGGTCATGCACAGTTATGCTCCCATAGTGGAAGAACATCAAGTGCTACAGAGGGGAGTGTGCTGTCTACACCATGACATGTCTGGCCATGGGCACATGGTCCTGAGTGGTCCTGTGGGGGACATGGTCCCAGCAGACAGCAGTCACCATCAAGTACTAGCACTCCTTCTGACCTTAGGCATGGTGGTGCCAGTGCAACTCCTGGCAGAGCCAGTTCCCATGTTCAGAGATGGAGATGGTAAACTGTCAGCTCTACCATGTATGGTCCATAGCTCTCTGACATACACATGTAGGGCTAGCACAGAGCTTGACTTTATACACAAGAATCCACCCAAGGATGGCCAGTCAACGAAATCCACAAGTGTTCCAATTAAAATGTAGTCTTTTAATAGGAATAAAACTTCGACTTGAAAATAAAATGAAAAATAAAAAGCTCAAAACTGTCCCTTGAAAATATCCGATAAAGCTGTTGTCTTCCTCAGATCATGATGCGATCTGAGGAAGACAACAGTCAAAAGCTATCGGATATTTTCAAGGACAGTTTTGAGCTTTTATTTTTCATTTTATTTTCAAGTCAAGTTTTATTCATTAAGGACTACATTTTAATTGGAACACTTGTAGATTTCGTTGATTGGCCATCCTTGGGTGGATTTTCTGTCTTTTTTCTGATAATATTGACTGTTTTTGTGACAGACCACCTTTAGCGTTTGGGAGTTATTTATTCATTTGACTTTATACACACACACACACACACACACACACACACACACACACACACACACACACACCACTGTCACATGCAGGTCACCTACAGACATACACGGCACCTCTCTATTGTCTATCTTACCTGCTCCCCCTCCTGACTCACACACATGCTGTCAACTGTGTGGGCCAGCCTAGGCCTCCAGCATTCCAACACATCACCCTGTGCAAGTGATGATACCTGTGCCACATCCTTGTCATCCTTCCCATTAATGCAGGGGAATGAAGCTATGTGCCTGATGCACAGGGTGACTATATTACTTGACATGTACTTACGTAATGCAGTATTGTTTTACCATGCCACTTGTAGTAGTCACCAACATACACAGTATGCTGGCATGTGTCTTATGTATGCAACATACTTTTGTAGACCTTATGTTGTATGATGTTGCACTGGTTGTATTGTTACGCAATGACAGGTGTGTCACAGACCTGTGTATATTTCTGCTCCAGAAGTCTGAGGGGATAACCTTTGAACACATGGTGGCAGTGAAGCTGCACAACATAGCATGGTAGCACAGCAGAAATATGACTTCAGAAGGTACAGCTGTATAAATGTATGGCTCCATATGTTCACATGTGCAACAGTCTACCAAGGACAAGGGTGGTGGGAAGCATACTCATGCAGTCATAATTTATGATAAGGTCTGCTACAGGGCAAGGTTTGACCTTGCTAGAGTGCATATGCTGCCTATCTGTAGGGAGCATAGTAGATGGATGACTCACTGTAAGGACATTAACCTACTATGCAATGTAGTATTACATGCTTGTGGGAAACATTTGTCTAGCAGTCATAAACACACCCGTGAAACAGACACTGCCTCATGGTACACAGAGCACCTCAGTGCACCTCAGCACATGCTATCTGTTTGATTGCCTGAGAGGCCATCATGTCAACGTCATCTGCCTGAGTCTGTCTTGGATTGGGGCAATATGGGCTGGTCTTGTACTGAGGGGTATACAGTCATCTCTGATTGTGAGGACTGCATGGCCATTGTGCTAGATAAGTTCACATGCCCTATGGCTCCAGAACATGATGTATACTGCTGTAACAGCGTCACACACAAAATTTCCACATTCAGGCTAGCACCACTTCCACTCACTGCACACAAGACACATCAAGGCACAAACATACTGAAAGTTGGCTGTATGTAGATTAGAACACTTACCTATGTACTGGTACACACTACAGATCACAGTACCCGATGCATGCAACACAACTCATGTCTGCTAGTACTATCAGCTTACAACATATAATGCTTGTTGATAGCAATCCTTGTTGTGATCTGTCATTTGGGGGGTCACATCACCCGCTACAAATAAAATGATGCAAAACACTGTTTATGTCTAAGTTACAAAGGTTATCATAGACATGTCATATGGATATCAACACGCATCATTTTGGGCGGAGTGAGATTAGTACCCCTACCTATGTAGGCTTATACACTATAGATCACACTACTTATTGCATTCACCACAGCTTACATCTGATACTACATTGTCAGCTGGTAGTCTTAAGGTGGCTGACATCAGCAGGCCTTGTAGAAGAGTGCAGTTTGGAAGCCAACAGCAAGTTATGGGCCCAAAACATGCATAATCATTGCTGCTGGACAGCCCATGAAGGCATGTCCATTGTTTGGCAGGGGTGTATATAAACACACACACACACACACACACACACACACACACACACACACACACACACACACACACACACACGCACACCAAGTGGGCTACAGTGAGATTTGAACCCCTACCTATCTCAGCTTATACACAATAGATCACCACACTTATCGCATGAGGCACGGCTTACATCTGATAATACACTGTCAGCTGGTAGTCTTAAGATGGCTGACATCAGCAGGCCTTGCAGCAGAGGGCAGCTTGGAAGCCAGCAGCAAGTTATGGGCCCAAACAGTGCATCACCATTGTTGCTGGATAGCCCATGAGGGCATTCGGCTGTTTTGCAGGTGTGTGTGTGTGTGTGTGTGTGTGTGTGTGTGTGTGTGTGTGTGTGTGTGTGTGTGTGTGTGTGTGTACAGTGGGCTGCAGTGAGATTAGAACTACTACCTATCTAGGCTTATACACTATAGATCACAGTACTTACCACATGCGCCACAGGTTAAGTCTGTTGTATATGTGATTGCAGGCACAGTACTTGTGCAGTACACAAACTAGGCTTGTGCTGAACAGCATTTGTCACCTCAGAGTGATATTGCTTCATACTGTTATCTGTATATAGTATCCTAGCAGTGAGATAACTGTTGTTATGCTAGCTGTGTGTCTACAGTTACCAGTATGGCCATATGTGGCTGCTTGCAGCTAGATAGGTGACACGATGAGCAGGGACAATGTGCCCTATCCATATGTGTGATGACACCATTATACATTACACCACCTGCTCACCTGCATCTATCTACATGCTGACATCCAGCAGGCATAGGGGTCTGTAAGTAAGAGGATTATGTACTGTTGTGCTCTTAGTTTGGATCCCTTGAGCAACATTATGTCTGTGTGATAGTGCAGTTTACTCAACATTATTAGGGTATGTTGGGCAATGCAGACATCTACACACATATTTCTGTATATAACAGGGATGTATATATACATGTGTGTGCATGATATGTATATGTGCTATACAGATATATGGAGGGAATCTATGTATCATTTTAATATATATATATATATATATATATATATATATATATATATATATATATATATGTGTGTGTGTGTGTGTGTGTGTGTGTGTGTGTGTGTGTGTATATATCAGTATATATCTATTTGACATTACATAGTGATAGATATACAATGCATGTGCAAAAGAGATATTGACCAACATATATGTGTACATATATGTATGTATAGGCAGCTATACATAATAAGTCATTTCAATGAAGGGCCAACAGAACTGCACTCATTTTTACTAAGTGTACGGGCATGCCCAGTTGGACTGTCAGTACTTATAATGGGACTCCAGGCCACACTTACCTGTATACCAGTCCAGGATTATGTATGTTACAGTCATTAACATCTGCCCCTGTTTCTGCAGTACTGCACTTCACTCAAAATGTCCACAAAATTTCTCAGCTGTCTGCTGTACTAAATATGTAAGGTTGGTAATGCTACACCACCAACAGACTGACAGTCTGCATAACTCTCAACTGTCCTGATTTTCACAGAATATCCAGAGTTTTGCCCCATATGTTTGGTCTGGTGCTCCCACATTTGTGGTCTTCTGATGCTTTATTAAATGTTGACATCAATACATTCTAATAACTACACACAAACAATTGTGTTTCAAACTTTATATCCATGAGAAAATATATACTGGGGCGGAGCCTAGATGGTCACCTGAGAAAAGTGAATTTTGAGAGCTCCATAAACTAGTATAATAATATAGGAAAATGTTATTATTTTCAAGTTTAAAATTTCAGAAATCTATAGATAAACTACTAAACTACATAAATATCAATTTTGGCGGAGATATACAAAACCTTTCCTGTCAAGTAACTTGGAGATATATTGAGTCACTGAATATGAACAACTCAAGGAATTCTCATTCAGATTCTGCTTTGAAAAAAGAACTGCAATTGATGACATCTACCTTACAGGAACTATCTTTGAAGATGGATGGCTTTAAAATGACTTAGAAACCCTCAAATTAAGTTCTCAAAAACAGACTGATACTCTTAAGGAACTATTACAGCAACCCCATACAAAAATAACAAATATAGACGCTTCTCTAAATGACATTGAATGGAGACTCAAAGAGGAAGAATTCCAAAAAGGATTTCTGCTTAAACAGAATATATGGCTGCTTAACAAAATAGATGACATAGAAAACAGGGAAAGAGAAACAACATAAGGATCTTTGGTCTGCCTGAAAACACTGAAGGAGAAGACATTATTTCATTCTTAACAACCTGGGTTCCTAAATTTTTAGACTTGAAAGAGGGACTTTCATTTGGAATTGAAAGGGCGCATACAGCACTGAGGAAACCTGCTTCTAACTCAACAAATACTCCACCTAGATTCATAGTTATACAATTTCTTACATTTCTGGACAAGAAACTAATATTAAAATCTGAGAAAATCACCCTTGCAATACAATCAAAGCCTGATAAGGTTTGACAATGATTATTCTTCCAGAATACTAGAACAAAGGAAAAAAAGTCTGGCAAATAATAAAACTGTTGAAACAAAACAACAATAAAGCACAGCTGGCTTTTCCAGCCAAGATAAAAATACTTTTTGCCAATGAGATGAGAACCTTTAATGACTTAGAAGACACTACTATATTCATCAAAAACAACAATGTAGTGTATATCTCAGAAGAAATGGAATGGATGGCCCCAATTCTTAAAATAATAAAAGAAAACAAATCCTTGGACTGATGCTAAAAATAAGAAACAAAAAACTGATTCCAAGATAGCTGTCCAAAAAAAAAACCTCTTACAACTACATCTCTCAAAGTATCAAATGATATGGTACATCACTTGTCATCTGTTTTTATTTTAAAAAAAGGAGGGTTTCTAAAACAACTGAGAAACAGTAATGATTTATTCAGAATGTTCAAAGAGTCCAGTAATTCTTCACAAACAAAGGTAGGTCAAAATGGGTTACTATTTACATTATATATAAGCCAGACAAAGCAACATATAATAAAAAACATAGAAGTTTTTATTACCCTACGTGAACTCAGTGAATCCTTATCTTGTTCATTTTGCAATGTTTTTACTTACACTAATTTAAGTCGTTAATTAACTACTTCAACAAGGTACCATTCATCAGAGTTTAGACTCAAATGTAACAAATTAACATCATACATAATAGCAGTAACAGTGGAGTGTTTTGAAAAAAATTCTGTCATGGAGACTAATGCCTTCTTCATGTAAAGTATGATTTAGAAATGTCATGTATACTCTGGCTGAATAACAGTAGCAAGCTCTTAGTACAAATGTCATCATTATTCTCTCTAAATATAGTTAATATCAATTATGGCAGGTATCACAGCTACGAGTGCTGTTTGATCAATCCGGATATGGTGTGTGTGGGTGCAGCTGTGTCTGGCAGCTAGTTTAAATGTCATTATTATTCTGTCTAAACATAGTTAATATAAATTATGGCAGGTATCATAGCTTTGAGTGCTGTTTGATTAAGCCTGACATGGTGTGTGTGGATGCAGCTGTGTCTGGCAGCTGTTGTATGTTGCTGTTTTCATCTGCAGGAAGCCGTGGGTGGCAACTTGTGATCGAGGTTTACTGATACTTGTGTATTAGGAAGAGACATTTGGTGTTTTAGCCTGGATTCAGGGGAACGGGGTGGATAAAACTGTGATTTGGGATATTTTGGCAGAGAATAGTTTGTTTATACATCTGCTGAGTGAGAGGTGGGAAGGCTGGAGGAATGTGTTATCTCTTGTTGTGGCGGCTTGTTGGGAGGTTTTATTTATTTATTTGTTTTATCTGTTTGCTCTCCATTCTTTTGCTGACTGCTGCCTCAGTGAAAAGGAAGGAATTTAGGCTTGAAGTTGCAGTGAAGTGAAGCTTTGCTTCAGGTGCATTGCGAGCCTTTTGTATGCAGTACACAGACAAACTAACAAAAACAGATACTCCCAGGTTGCTATGGTAACAGAGACAGAGTGACGATAATGCTTAATGGCTCTGAGGAGCCTCCGAGACGATTATCGGCAGTGTTTTTAGTTTAAAAAAAAAAAAAACATATATATATATATATATATATATATATATATATATATATATATATATATATATATATATATATATATATATATATATATAAAAGGGCTGTTTTAAACCACATGTACACATATTGATGGTCTCCCGACATTTTGTTTAGCTCATTAAGTTGATTCTTGATTAAAAAAAAAAAATAATAATAATAAGCGCAATTTTATATTTAAAATATATTTTGGTCAAAACACATTAAGGACTTACAAAAGAGTGGAAGTCTGAGTTATTGTGAAAGACTAAAAGCACTTGGTCTTGTGCAGAACCCTTTGCAGTGGTCTGGGATGGGAGATTGCTCAGACGTGTTGGGCATGTGGGGATAGCTGATTCTAGGGGTGTTTGGGGTTGCTGGGAAGTGCTAGAGATTCAGCAGATTTCCTTCATGGAAATGTATGTGGGAATGGAAGGTGTGTTGAGTGGTTCACTGGCAGAGTGGCCATTGCATGGAACAGGCTGGTAAAATGGAACAGGACAAATATTGGATGGATATTTTAAGAACAACCTGGAAACACACCACATGAACTAATGAATGGTTCTGGCAAAACTGGATGGGTATTGTTGCCTGTGCTTGAAGTACTGATATGTGTGTATGTAAGGATGGAAATATACTTATAACAAATAAGAAACTAGAAGGGTCTCATAATTTAAAGTCTATGCACTGTATAAACATGCTTGGAAGGGGCTAATAATAAGAATAAGCATTACAGTGTGTGGTCTCTCAAATAACTAAGCAACAGCCAAAAAAAAAAAAACAATACAAAAAACATACACACAATAGTTATGTAATATATGATTTTAGTAAATCTAGACATAAACTATATAATTGTCATATAATATGAAGCAGTCTGCTGAATTTAGATATTAAAGACAGGATTTAATAACATGGGCTTGTGAATAATAACACTACTGTCTTAAATTGTAATAAATGACATACACTGCATTGAACATCAAAGGGAAGCATGATGATTTTCTTATATAAGTAAATATGCATAACAAGTCATGTAATTCCTTTAACTTGATTTATAGTTTTTGTAACCCATCTTGACCATATATAATACTTAAGCAGTTACCAAGGTAACTAATGTTTATACATGACATCAAACTGACAAAGTCGTTCAAGAGAAACAATAGAAGCTGAATTGAAATGTCACAGAATGTAACAATCATATTCTGAAAAAAATAGTATTAAATTGACAATAGACAATCAATTTAATAACATGGGCTTGTGTATAATACTACCATTTTAACTTGTCATAAATGACATACACTATAATGAACATCAAGGGGAAGCATGATGATTTTCTCATATAAGTAAATGTGCATAACAAGTCATATAATTGCTTTAACTTGAATTGTGGTTTTGTAACCCATCTTGACCATACATAATACTTAAGCTGTTACCAAGGTAACTAATGGTTTATACATGACATCAAACTGACAAATTTGTTCAAGTGAAACAATAGAAGCCTGAACAGGAAATGTCACAAAGTTTAACAATCACATTCTGAACAAATAGTATTAAATTGACAATAATCACTCAGTTTAACCTTTGCTGATTATACAAAATAGAATGTTGCCATTTAAATCTAAAAATGTTCAGTATATGCCATAAAATGGCAATTCGTGAATATGGAAAGGGAACTTGTAATCATTAATCACAATAAGTGAATTTGATGTTTTTAACCTATAATTTCACTCATTTTATAAAAAGAAATGACAGATATGAACATCCTTATGTGTAGGAAATGGGGGGAAGAGGGATTCACTGATAATTAAAATGCACTAACTTTCATCAATGATCCCATAAACTTTAAGTAAGTTAGAAACAAAGTGATTACTTAAATGCTGACAAACAATGAAATATAACTTCTGATATATCCAGTAAAATAGATTGTATTATAAACATTAGGTATAAATATTATTACCATCTATTTATATTAAGTAATAAGTTTTGAAAGACTTCATCAATAAGGGTGAATATGTTAAATAACTGGGTGCTATAATCTTTTACTGAGGTTTTAAATATGATACAGCCTACTTTACTATGATTGAATTGCTTGTCATCTATCTTTCATGTAAATATTTATTTATATAATAAGTAGACATTTATATTGTATTAGAATTCTGTCTAATCTACAATAGTACTATATCTGTTCAAGATAATATAAATATTGCTTATTCCTGTTACAAATATTCTCCATATGATAATTCAATTTATGGAGCTCAGATCTCCTGGATTGTCAAGGTATGAGTGATAATCTGATAGACTTAGGTTTATCCATCAGATTAGGAATGATTTTCATTCCATGGCTAGTGCAGATCATAGTTTTGTTAACATTTATTAATTTAAATGTGTTACTTCACAAAAAAAAAAATTAGTATGCCTGACCAAAACATTACTTTATTGGTAAACACTCAATGTATAAAACTGATAATTTCCTTTAAAAGCTCAAACATATACTTTATAGTTATCCGAGGAAAAATTTTAATAGTCACAATAAAACAAAAAAATACATAGTCTAAATAAACTAAGATGGATTTAACTTTATTATTTTTAAATACAAATGGCTTAAACAATCCTAGCAAGAGATCAAATCTACTGAAATATTTAAAACTGAACAAAACACAAATTGTTTTCCTTCAAGAAACTCATTTCAAAACAAATGACAATTACAAATGGAATCCTAAGGAATATATGATATTGGCGCAATTCACTTATAAAACAAAGACAAAAGGGGTAACAATTTTATAGAAAACAAATGTGATTAACCCAGAAATTATTTATAAGTATGAAGATAAAGAAGGCCTTATGGCATTAGTAATAGTTACATATAATAACAGAATATGCACCCTAGCCAATCTATACTGGTTCCCAGGCATTGGAACAGGAACTGTTAAAAAACACTTGGATTTCATTTCAAATAATTACAAAGGCAACTTAATATTAGGAGGAGATTTCAACTGTATATTTGATATTTCTGAAACTACAAATAAAAGACTGATGCGTACATCTGCTGTATCAAAAGCTTTAAACAAGCGGGTAGAATAATTTCATCTTGTAGATACTTTGAAATTTAAAGAAGATAAATCTTTGTTGTTTTCCTATCAAGATCACAGATTTGGTACCCAAACTAGAATAAATAAAATATTTGCTGCCCATGACTTAACACTCTAAAATCATTAATTTCTCAATCACTCCTTGCCCCTTTTCAGACCACAATTCATTGATACTAAAACTTCAAAATGGGTACAAACCATTAATCTTTAACTCCAGAATTCCAGCATATATAATGAAAAATAAAGATTTCAAACCCTGGTTATTATCTGAATTATCTTCTTAGATATTAAATACACCACAGAGATAAGTAAAATAATGATATGGGACTCATTAAAAGCTTACATATATGGTAAAACCCTAACTTGGTATAAAAAAATGTCAGAGAATGGGATTCTGAATTATTCGATCTACAATCCAGGCTTTTGTCATTAAAAGCTGAAAACATTTAAAATCATTTGGATATGAAAAAGAAAGTAGAAGTATTAAACAATAAATACAATGAAATTCTAACACATAAAACTAGTTTAGGTTTAGAAAAACTAAAAATTAATACTTTGGCCAATTCTCCCAAATATCTACATAATTTATCCACAAGAATAAAAATACAATCAAAAGCTAATAACATATTATCTTCTATGAAAACAAAGGGAAAAATGTCTCAAATATAGTTGATATTCTTGATGTCTATAGAAATCACTATATGGACCATTTCCAAAAAGAAAATATACTTATATCGATCAATTAAATCTAGATGAAAAATGTTCTAATATAAAAAAATCAGAAAAATTAAAACTAGATCTGCAAGCACCCATATCCTACAAAGAAAGTACAGATACAATAAAAGAGGGTAAAAATAATAAAGCTCCAGGTACAGATGGCATAATTATGGAATATATAAACTTTTTCCTTCAAAGATACTATCCCTCTTCCATTGGAAATTCAGTTACAAACTTTATTACCACCCTCTTGGAGATATTCCTTAATCATACCAATCCTAAAGGAAAATAAATCCCCAAACCTCTGTACCTCATATAGACCTATATAATTATTAAATAATGACTATAAGATATGTATGACAATTTATGACAATATTAACTAACATAAGGAAAATACCACTATCTAAAACAATAAATAATGATGAGACTGGATTTATATATCATAGACACACACATGACAATATTAAAAGGATAATTTCTCTTATAGATTATGTTAATAAAGAAAATAAAGAAACACTCATAATTGGCTTAGATATACAGAAAGCCTTTGATTCCCTAAATTAGGAGTATTTATTCAAAATCTTAATACTATTTGAATTTCCTGCATCCTTTGTTCATCTCCTAAAGAATATATATACAAATACTTTAGCGTATGTCAAGTTAGGTCCTTTTACCTCTGCATCTATACATATAACAAAAGGCACTAAACAAGGATGTCCCATGTCACTGACTCAATTTGCCCTGGCTATTGAAATATTGGCAGATTCAATTCATAACAATATAAAAATCAAAGGAATAGATGTTTATGAATAATACAATTCTAAAGTAATGCTATTTGCTGATGACATATTACTAACATTATCTAATACAAAAGAAACATAAGAGTTAGCTATATTAATCAACAAATTTCACATGATTCAGGATTCCATTTCAATAAATCAAAATCAATTTTTTTATTTTTAAATAAAAAAAAAGAACTGCAGACTAAGGGGGATCACATTTATTTATTTATTTATTTTATTTATTTTATTTATTTATTTGCAGTTGGTTAACCAGGATAATCCAATGGGCCAATAAGAACCCATTTTCAATGGAGTCCTGGGGAGAAAAGCTCCAATACAAAGGTTACAAAAAGATTACAGCAGTTAACAATTTAAATAATTTGTCAGTTCAAAGACAAAAAAAAATTAAGCAGTTACAATAACATTTTTAGATTACATTTTATAGAAAACAAAGATTAAGCAGGTACAATAACATTTTTAGGGTGCATTTTGTAGAAAGCAAAATAAAACATTGCTTTAGTAAATATACAGATTCTTGAAATGGAATAGTAGGATTTGAGAATTATAAGAGGCTATTTACAGTTGGCTTAGTATTTGATGTCTGGAATATATGAGATAGTATAAATAGGTGCACAGAGTCCTCTCTAGGCACAAAACTGTCAGTGGAAAATAAGGAACTACAAACGTAAAGAAGCACCGACAGTACCACAGCTAGGAGATTTATTTAAGTTAAACAGTACAAACAGTACACAGGTTAGTGCTTTCAGGGATCTACCCCTTCATCAGACTGAGGTACTGTTGGTGCTTCTTTACGTTTATATGAGATAGTAGCCTGTAGGAAGTGGAGAATAGGCTATGAGGGGTGGGAGCAGGGGCATTCCCACGTGGATGTTAGATGTGAGTGAAGTGATTTTTTAAAGGAAGGGAGGTTGGTGATAGTATGGATGGAGGGAGGGAGTTCCATAGGCGTGCCAGGGCAAAGGACAGGAGGTTTTGTCCTGGGGAGTGAAGGGGTTTGTACAGTTCTAATAGGTTTTGGTTGCTAGATATTAGGAGTCTTTGTCACTGGTGCATTTTAAAGTTAGAGCAGAGGGAGGGACAGTGGGAAGGATGAAAAATGAGTTTGTGTGCATAAGTAAGCTGAGTATAGGAGAGATAGTTGGGAATCTCTAGTCAGTTTAGTTTGTGGAGAGATGCACAGTGATGGGTTGATGATTTGTGGCTAGTGGCAAATTTGGCAATTTTATTATAACAATAGGACAGTTTTGTTTTGAGAGATGATTGTAAGTTTGTTAGGAGAGGGGCACCATAAAGGAGGGAAGGGATGAGAAATGTAGTAGAGAGAGTGAGCTTATTATATGTAGTGAGGTATCTATTGTGTTGGTAGAGCATACCAAGTTTTTGTGTTTTTTTTATGTTTAGTTGTAGGTGGGTATTGAATTTAAGCTGGTCATCGATCTGGACTCCTAGTAGTTTGGTTTCAGATACCAGTTCAAGAGGTGTGTTATTCTGGCTGGTGATGGAGAATAGTTTTCTATCAGTGGTGTTGGTTTTAGAGGGGGCAAATACCATAAGTTTGGTTTTTGATGCATTAAGTGTTCTGTGGTAGAGAAGGTGTCTTGAGTCAGCTTTAAGAGAGTGGGGATGTATGTGGCTGCACAAATAATTGTTGAATCATCTGCATATTGAATAAGGTTAGCATAAGGTATTGAGTGGAAAAAATCATTTATGAATATATTGAAGAGGAGCGGACCCAAAATGGAACCCTGGGTGACACCAGTGAGGGTGATAAGGAAAGAGGAGATGGCTTTTTTCCACTTGACAGTTTGTTGCCTGTTGAGGAGATAGCTGGAGAACCAATTGAGACAGGAAGGGGATAGGTTTAGGTTAGATAGTTTAGTCAGGGGAAGGTTTTGAGAGATAGTATCGAAGGCCTTAGAGAGGTCAAGTAGGAGGGTAGATACAGTAGAGCCATAATCCCTGGCTTTATTCAGTTTCCAGGAAGGATAGGAAGGCAGTCATGGTGCTGTGACTGGGTCTGAATCCATGTTGGGTGGAAGTTAATAAGTTGTTGTCTAAGAAATAGGGAAGGAGTTGAAGAAGGATACATTTCTCTAGGAGTTTTGAGATGTAATTCTTTCTAATTTGCAGAGTAATTTGGACTTATCCAATCCAAGATTGTTTTAGATATTGATGCTTTTATATATATATTTCTATATCAAGAAGGTTTAATCCTCCCTGTTTCCATGGTCTGATATGATGTATTAAAGCTATTCTGTTTCTTTTGGGAAACCATAAAAATTTTATCATAGAGAAACAAGAATGTACCTTAAAATATCTAGGAATTGAGTTATGCAAGGATAATAATGAATTAGTCTCAAAAACTGCAATAATATCATCAATATCATCAATACAAATAAAATCTCTGTGGAAAAATGGAACAAAATAATATTAACATTTGAAGATAGACTGCAGTTAATAAAAATGGTTTTACTGCCCAAGGATCCTCTATATAGTCTTGACAATACAAATGTTACCAGAAAGGAATATACTTAAATAAATAAATTCATGCCTAATAAAATTTTTATGGTTTCCCGAAAGAAACAGAATAGCTTTAGTACATAATATCTGACCATGGATACAGGGAGGATTAAACTTTCCTGATATAGAAACATATATAAAAGCATCAATATCTAAAACAATCTCAGATTGGATAAGTCCAAATTATTCTGCAAATTGGAAAGAATTACTAACTGTAATATCAACAAATTAATTTGATTTACAAAAAAAATTTCAAATAACATATAAAAACAATTTACAAAGGCGCATATTCCCCCTGATTCACTATTCTTCCATGCAGGACTAGCTTAGTCCTGCACAAAAGTGGCCATTTAGGAACAGCACGGCAGCGTGCCAGGCATATTAATGAAGGCGTGCTGTCTGGGCTCCTAAACAGACATGGAGCATGTACGAGTGCAGGGGGCATGTCTGAAAGCAGATCTCTCAGAATATACATGCCCCTGCAAGCAAGAACAGCATGTTAGCAATAAGAATGAGCAAGACCACTCATAGGTGTTCCTGTACCCCCAGCAACATCCCCCGAAGTTTATAAGAGCAATAGTTAAAAATATAAACAAGATAATTTATTTTTATCATACAGATAAAATTTAACCATAGGTGCACGGGCTTGCCCATTGCTTAGCTACATTTATTGCAGCTTAAATGGCACAAGAGGATAAATATCATGATATATGCAAATGAAGCAGTACTGCAATAGTGTAGTGGGCAGAGCATTCGCCTCAAGATCAGTCATTCCCGCTTCGAGTCTCACTCCAATACATTCCATTTTCCATGTTAAATCACTTTATGAATGATATTTTTTGTTGCATAACCTACTAAATAACATAAATTTGTGAACTGGAGTACTGTAGTAAATGCAGATGTGAGGTGTCATTGTCATAATGTTGTAAAATCCACAGATAAACACAAGTGCCCCATACAGTATATGTACACATGAATCAGGAATACAAATCAAAGGTAGAATGTGTAATGAATGATAAATCCATAGAGTGTCCAAATCCACCACCTTCCCAAGAACCATTTTACATTACTGTCTAAATTATTGCGGGGTTTAGTGGGAGTAAGCACTATTAAGCAAGAGTAAGCATATTTAAGCAGTAGTAAGGGGGTTTAAGCCCGGTTGCACTGAGGTAAGCAATGCACACACAGGTTAAGCAATATTGAAGCTAACTCTCTGTAAGCATATTTAACTGGAGGTTAGCATTGCTTACCTCGAGCAAATCCACTCAAACCCACTTACATTTGCTTAAAAGCCTTAATCACTCTGTATGCAACAGCTGCTGTTCTGGCCAGAAACAAAATAAACAGCCTTTGCAGGTCTTGAACCCAGGACCCTACACACTATAGTTACAGTAGATAACCACTAAGCAATCATAGAAGTACATAATATTGAGGTATCACCAAACAGATCCTCACTATAGGAAAATAACATGTGAAAGGAATCTATTTTATGTTCTATAACCTATGACAGAACATAAATATGTGAACTGGAGTACTGCATTATGCCCAGATGTGAGGTGTCATTGTAATAAAGTGTTGAAATCCCCTAATAAACACAAGGACCCCATACAGTGTATGTACACATGAAACATGGATACCAAACACATATATAACATGTGATGAATAATACAGCAATGCCAAACAGCAAATAGTATGCAAATTAAAAAGTAAGCAATACTAAGCATTGCACAGCCCAGCATAGTAGTTTTAAGCAATGTGTAGACCAAGTAAATCAGTTTGCTCATTGGTATACCCCTTTAAGAAGTGCCAATAGTACTGTTGTATTAAGCACTGTTACCCACACTGTGCTACATAAATAAAATTTGTAGGAATGCCTGAATATGACTGTTGTAATCATAAGAAGTCATATAGTACAACTTAGAGAGACTTAGATAGAAAACAGAAAAAATGATAGACAACATAATTCAAATAGTACACTCAACTGACATGTGAACTGTTGTATTTTTAGCACACACAGCCATGGTTCGAATCCTGGGAGTGGCTGTAAGCAGAATCATACCCCACAACTGTACAGATATGTCCAGAATGTCCAGTTAATTGGCCCATATCCGTTGCCTGTCACCCTGTCCCCCTGGCAAATCAGAGGGATTATCCTTGACATTTAGGCAGCAACTAAGAAATACAACTGATTGTCAGACATCTATAAGAACAAACCTGTTACTCTAGCAACTCCCCAAAATATTATGAGAGTAATAAGCCAAATATGTCCCATCTCCACCCCCATGTTGTGAAGCTGTGACCAGAGTGTTTGCAGTAACAGAGTGAGACGTATCTGCATAATACTAATGTGGAATCTGGTAATATGTGCGGCAACATTCAGATAGTGCTAACAAACATTGCCCCCACAGGTCTGTCAGATACAAATCTGCGCCGAAAAATAAAAGATTGATATTCTGTGCTAGTACTGTTTACTCTGGTATTGTATGGCATTGTTAGTGTTGCAGTCGCTCTAAATAATAAGCTATTACTCATCACTGTCACCCACACTGTGCTGCATAATAAAACTGTCTAGGAAATCCTGTATAAGAGTGTTGTAATTGCAAGGTCAGATTGTAAAACCACAGGAGACTTATAGACAGAAATCAGAGAAGAGACATACAACAATGTCTATATAGCACACTCAGCTATGATGGACACTGTTTTATTTTAGCAGACACAGCCATAGTTGGAATCCTGAGAGTGGTAGTAAGCTGTATGCAGAATCATACCCCACAAGTGTACAGAATTGTCCAGAATGTCCAGTTAATCGTCCCATATCTTCCAGCTGTTACCCTGTCCCCTTGGCATATCAGCGTGCTAATCTCTGACATGTAGGCAGCATTTCATGTCATATAACTGGCTGTCAGGCCTGTACATATTTGGAAAATCTCAATGAAAACAAACATGTCATTGTGCAATTCACCAAAGGTTTAAGAGGGCAATAGACAAAATATGTCCCGGTTCACCTGCATGTGGTCAAGACATGCCCAGAGTGTGTGCAATAAGAGATGGACAGGTATGTGCATAAGATCAACCTGGAATCTGGGAATATGTGTAGAAACAAGTAGTGTTAACAAACAATGCCTCCTCAGGTATACCAGGTAAGAGGTGTATACTCCAGGTAAAACTCAGTTCACGTATATAGTTGTCTACATCCATACCACTGTCCAAACTAAGGCCATAAGGTAGTGTACTAATACCTGTATGGGACAAATTACAGCATTGACTAGAAAAGTTATGTGAACTACAGGAATATTCTTGTTGTTAACTGACATCTTTCTCCCCTCCACGATATCTGCAACAATAAACTAAATACACTACTCAATCAGTATGTGCTCCATTAGATCTACTGTTGGGACATATGTCCTATTGTTTGATAAATATTGAAATGTATTTCCGTGCATGTGCCATGTTGAAATATTCCCACATTGGTGGCATGTTGCCATCAATGTACCTGCATGCTGTTGTAATGGCCACTGTGGTTCGATATATGCATGTGTTCTGTTTGCTATGCGACTGTTCCATACCTGGTGTTTTGGTTTAATGGGAATATCTATGCATGCTGTTATACCTAATCCTGGAATTTGTTGACTATTACCAACCCACATATGTTATAACATTGAAACACCATAGCACATTTAGGAAGGCCGGTCACAGCGGACCCACCTGCCCCACCTCATCTGGTGGTGGCAACGGGCTCCAGTACATCTGGGGCCCACCCAGGAACTCCTCATCTGCAGGTCCTGCACCAACTTCGGGTGGAACCGCCTCAGGGGATGGGGCTCACCCCCCAGGACCGGGCACGGAAAGGACACTGTCACCCATTGCAGGTCAGGGGCATGATGTGTAGTGAGCTCTGCAGGGAGTTTGGAGATCTGCTATGCCAGCTTGAGGGCCATGTGTCACAACTAGAGGGTTGGCCTGGCCATCCTACTCAGCCCCCAGCAGAGCCATCTTTTGGGCTGTGAAGGTGCAGTGGTGACCACTAGGGGATTCGTGGGCTTCCAATTTCCAAACACCCCTCCCCATCAAGTTGTTTACCCCACACGTGTCATATACCGCCCCTGTATGCTGTCTTCTCTGTCTTGTCTGTTATCCTACCCAACCTACCTCTCCAAATATACCTACTATCCCTCCCCAACATCCCACTCCCGCATGAAAAAAAAAGAGCAATCTGTTCCCAAAAAAAAAAAATCTCACCACATACAAAACCGTCCATTTCACACACGTGTCCACTGGACACATGTAATCTGGTTTAATTGGCTTCACAACATATTATTGTTGTCCTCACCCCTCTCTCAGGGGTTTGTGTCCAAATTTATTTCCAAATTCTGTGTATATGCACAGCTGTTGCTGTAGAAGTAATGGGCAGCTATGGACCTTCCCTACACCCGTCCTGCACATTCCTAGCTATTTTCCCTACTGCCTTTCCCTCTTTGTGCCCCTTTTTCACCACTTTCCTATCAACCCTTTTTCATTTCTTTTAAAGAAAGTAGCACAAGGGTAAGCGGGATTAAGCACTTTTAAGCAGCAGTAAACGGGTTTAAGCTTGTTTGCATGGGGGTAAGCAATGCCTACACAGGTTAAGCAATTGAGAAGATAAATCAGTATAAGAAACTGTAACCAGAAGTTAGCATTGCTTACCATCACGCAAACCCACGCAAACCAACTTACAACTGCTTAAAAGTGCCTTAATCACTCTGTATCCAATGGCCCTTGTTCTGCCCAGCAACAAAATAAATAGCCTCTGCAAGGCACGAACCCACGACCCTGCACACCATAGCCAAAGTGATTTTCAACTAAGCCATGTCAGACATACATAACCCTGATGTTTTCACAAACATATCATCCAGCACAGTAATTCAACAGTATTTATACATGTAGATGTCTGTGTATGTGTGTGTGTGTCTGTGTGTCTGTGTGTGTGTGTGTATTTCTATCTATCTATCTATATATATATATATATATATATATATATATATATATATATATATAAATATCTATCTATCTATATATATATATATATATATATATATATATATATATATATATATATATATAAATTTATACACACACACACACACACACACACACATATATATATATATATATATATATATATATATATGTATACATATGCATACATCTATAGATATATATGTCTACATTATATATATATATATATATATATATATATATATATATATATGTCTATATATATATATATATATATATATATATATATATATATGTACCGTATTTTCCCAAAAATAAGACCGTGTCTTATATTCTTTCCCTCACCGAAATATGCATTAGGGATTATTATCAGGGATACCTTATTTACCCGCACTGTACAACAATCTACCTTTATTCATTGATTCATGTACAAAATTCAACATTTATTAATGAACACAAATCAACATTTATTAATGTATAAAAATCAACATTTATTCATGTACATAAATTAACATTTATTTTGTACTTTTCTATTATTGCACAACAGTTCTATTAATGGGTTTACAGCTGTGTGAGAATTCTACATAAACAGTGCAACAAACATTTAATCTTCAGAATATCTGCACCTTGGCTTTCACAGTTTTTCAAATACAGTCATGTCATCTACTTCTGGAACATTGTCATAAGTGTCCAACCCCCGAATATTGGCCTGAATTACTTGTGACTCCATTTCCTGTAGCACCATTGGCCCCAATCTGTCATGCCTAGCAATAGAGCTTTCCTTAAATAAGCATTGCTTGTCCAAGTAGCCTGCTCGTAGTGCATTGGCATCACAGCTGTCAGTGATTTTATCCCATGAATTTTTCACCCAAGTGATGACCTCTTGCAGGCTAGGCTTCACAAAGTTTCCATGCTGATTTCTCTCCATTCTATTTTCAATGTAGTCATTGAGTTCCATGCACAAATGGTCCTTAAATGGCTTGTTTATTGCAATATCAAGAGTCTGGAGATAGGCAGTCATTCCTGAAGGAATCATTATTTGATCTATTCTCCTCCATACTAGGATTTTCTTCATTTCTTTAGAGCGGTGAGTGCTCGCTGAATCCCAGACTAGCAGACCTGTTTCGCCACCTCACAAAACAAGTGGCAGCATTACATCGATCCACTTCCTTATAACTGCTTGTGTGCACCAGGCTTTTTCGGTTTCAAGAATGTAAATGCCTGAAACACATTCAGTCTTATCTTTCTTGCCCTTACTAATGATTAGAGGTGGGGTTTTCTTTCCATCTAGATGATTTGCCAAAATACAGGTAACACGTGCACTCTTGTAACCAGTGGAGGGAATGTAGATTGACGAGGCACCCCTCTGATCAATTGTTGTTTGAGATCCTTGACCCATAAACACTGCAGTTTCAGCCATAGCAATCATGTTGAAGAGTTGGTATTTAGAAAAGTCACTCCCATCAACAAGGGACTTGAACGCAAGTGCACGTTTGATAACTTCAGTATCTTCCAGCTTGAACAGTGGTGTTGATCTTCTTGGAGACAGTTCATATCACTGAAGGAAGCCATCCAGCCAATGTTGTGATGCTTTGAATTCTTCTGAGGATATTTCTAACTGTGGTGCCATTGCAAGGGCAAATGCTTGAATATCAGCCCTGCACACAACCAAAGTCCTTGCTCTCCTGTTAGCAATCCACTCACAGATGATGTCTTCAAGCTCAGGAAATAATGGTTGCCGACCTGATCCACACTTACACTTCTTAGCATTTCCCTCGTCAGCCTGTTGACTGAGGTTATCGTACACTGCTCACCATTTTTGGACCATTCGGAGATCTAACTTCTTCTCTTTACAGAAAGCCAACAGATTCTTTCCCTGTGAGTCCTCCATGATTCCTTTCTTGTACTTGATGGAATAGCTCTTTCTTTTTGCACTTATTTTGTCTGGGGGGGGGGTTAATTGAAGACTTACATGATCGGAGTGGCAATACAAAATGGTGCCGGTTATGAAGAGAAGACAGAACCACAGCTGCTCATTATCATGAGTGCGCACTTTACAAGCATTGTATGCACTTTGACCAACCAAAGTACACCTGCGGGGGTTTATGGGCTAAGGATCTCAATCGTCAAGTATGAGTGATGATTAGGGTTACAGTAAGAATTGTGGAGGACTCCCACTGAAAGAGTCTTATGACTTTCTGCAAAGAGATGAAGTTGGGTGTCTGACTGGTCCTAAAATGGCGAGCAGAGTATGATAACTTCAGTCAACGGGTGTCAATAATATTATTTTATAATTCAACACGTCCATCTTGTGTTGTTGATGATCTTAACTGGGGCTTATTTTTGGAGTAGGGCTTATATCATGACCACCTTGGAAAAAACATGCTAGGCCTTATTCTCTGGTTAGGTCTTATTTAGAAAGAAATACTGTATGTATATAGAGATATATATCTATAGATATAAAAGAGAACATAACAAATACATATATGAACAAAGGCACCAGTAATGGGGGTGAGGGGGCCCAAGCTAAATATGTCTTGTAATTATTGATATCACTCCCTCCCCCACAGCAAAACAGATCTGCCTGCAATACAATACCAACTGCTGCAAGTCCCATACCCAGGACCCGGCACAACATGGGCACAAGACGTTAACAGTAATCCATACCACCTGTATGATGTCAGGATGGTATCAATAACATATCATGCAGTACACTCTGGCTACCATAGGGAATATACAATGTGGAAGCAATAAACATTCCAAAGATACATTTACGCACACACATATATGCAGATACATACACACAAACACACACATATATATATATATATATATATATATATATATATATATATATATATATATATATATATATATATATATATATATATACACACACACACACACACACACACACACACACACACACACACGTATATATATATATATATATATATATATATATATATATATATATATATATATATATATATATATATCTAACTACACATACACACATACACAGATATGTATAGGAAGATACATATTTAGAGGGTGCTCACCATACTGAACAGGCAGTATTCCTACAGTTACCACCTCATCAAATGGACAGTGTATGAGTCACCCATACAAAAGACAATTGTTGCTTGAAATATATACCCACAGAGAAGTCAAAGGATATGACATCACACACAGGTATGCATACATAAAAAAGTTTTATTTGTGTACTATTACATTTGTATATGCCATGTCATATAGCTGTTTAGGCTTTGAAATACATAAAAAAAAGATTAATGCAACTCTCAAGCAGATAATTAAATACAGTAATCCGAAAGCATATACATATATTTCTGTGCAGGCCAAGGCCTGCAAATAGTACAACAGTAAAGACAGACTGGGCCACAGGATAACCATCAATCAACAGTAAGTAATGCAGATGTATAGTCCAGCAGCCTCTAACTGCACTCTGTACGGAATCCTTAGGGGGGGAAATGCCTGATGTAGATACAAGGGGATGTATCTGTTACATAACAATGCATAACTTGAAAACATCACAATTACAATTAAATGAGGTAAATGACCAAATACCAGATACCCCAATAGCAGCTAATAACAAGAGACAAAATACTTTCAAAAAGGCTGCTGAGGCAAGATTCCAGTGTCACTTTGTAGAAAATAAAAAGTACCAGGAATTAAACTATTAGTACCACTTTATTGCTCACACGAATCTTGCCTCAGCAGTCTTTTTGGAAGTATCACAATTACAATGACAAACAGAACAGTCTGTATGACAGTAAGCAGTAGGCCAGCAATGTTCCCAATGTGAAAAGTACGGTAATGTACAACCATATACCATAAGACAGCTTACTACTAATATCCCTCACATGTAACAGCCTAGGTTATATATGGTGCATACCCCCCATAGACTGACTTACAGGGGCATACAACACTGTTACATACACTGACCTCTGGACTACAGAAGGGTACACATGTTTTGTGCAGATGAAGCCCACATATATATGGACCCAACCCCACAATATGTGTGGGGGCCACAACAGCAGTGGACTGATGGCAGGAATGGCAGCATGACATACTCACAGCCCACTACATAACAACCCCTGACAGCAAGTCATATGTACAAAGCCTGGTATGTAGGTGGAGGACAGAGGCCGGAATACAGGCCCATATGTGAAATAGTGTTGTCATAAACTGAGCAAGTTGCTGGTGTTACAGGATAGTCTGCAACATACCCTTAGTCAGGAATATGAAGTCAGAAACACAAATGGATGTAGCCATGTACTGATAGCACTCAACACACACACTGCCAGTGCTATATCTGACACAAGACCTGTGTGGTGGACAGACAAAACATAACAGGCGCACATCTGGCCATCATGTGGGTAGGCCCAAAGTTGAGAGCTATGCAGACAGACTGCATTATATGTTAAAATATTATGTACACACAAACCCTGTAACACTGGTGTACAATGCATATAACAACACTACTCACACTCGGTCTGTAGTTCTGGAATCTTATACAAATATGTAGCTGGCCTGAGTCTGCAAGTCCTCTTGTAAGAGATATTGCTACCTGCTGTCTGTAACACTGCTGCCCACACACAGGAAGGATGTCTACAGAGGTCATGGATAAACATTTGGGTGGGATACTGGGCCTCATCGACTGTGGATTGTCCATGCTAGAACATCTGGTGGGAGTTGGGTTATGGCCATGTGGATGTAGGCCAGCAGAAGCAACCTCCGGTGGCCGACATGGATGTGCAAGGAGACTAGGCCACTCCCGTAGTAGTAGTACCAGCCCCAGCACTGCAGGGGTGGAGCTGTTCACACCACATCACAGCAGGCCACATGCACATGGCCCTGGCCATTCCCAGGAGGGACCTGTTTCCAGTGGACATATGTCATCATCAAGGGAGAGTAGCACATCGAGGCCTGTACCTGCACATGTCCATGTGTCCAGGGCCAGAGGTGGTAAACTGCACACCCTGCCAGGTATGGTCTGCAGCTGTTCAAGAAACACCTGTATAGGGCAGCCACATGGCAGAACTGTGTGCATGCATACCCACACACTATACAAACACACTTAGGGCAACCCCATACCTACACACACCACATCACCATGCCCATATCAGCAACTTACACCTCTCACCCACACACATCGTGTCAAACGTATGGCCCACCCTACATCTCTGGCAAACCAACCACACACCCTGTACATATGATGATACCTGTGCCACATCCCTGTCATCCATAACATCGATGCAGGGACAGGCTAATATGGTTCTGATGCACACAGTGACTGCACTACAGTGTACCAATGTACTGCTGTGTAACATGTCAGCAGTAATGTTTAATGCTTACATGTCAGGTAGTGCAGCTGTCCAGCCATGATGCATTATAGCTGTTAGTAACACTGAGTGACTGTTGTCTCCATAATGTTATCCATTTGTGTTGTAGGTGCACATGTGTCAGCAGGAGGATGGTCTGCTATCATATCTCACACGGGATATGGCACTGTGGTGACACTATGGCTGTGCAGTTGAATACATGTCACAGGTCTGTATAACAGTTACTGCCTGTGTCATGTGTTTCAATGACCCCTGGGACATGTATATTCAGGAATCTGAAGTAGATCCCTCCACATACATGCACACTCTTACTTGGTAACACTGGGACTAGACCCCTACTTAGGTATGTAGTGCTACTGATGTGTGTGGCTTTAATTGCACAAACCACACAGCGTTTAGGATGAGGTGTCTTCCAGGTTACATTTTACATGCAGAACATCCCCAGGCATGTACAGTATGGTAATAGGGGATGTAATGGTTGTATATGGACAATACATAGTGTGACATATCATCATATACACGTTAACAGACACATAACAGGCAGACACACATCCGAGATACCTGGGCCTATCAGTGTTAACTAACTTGTCAGTGTGTCCAAGGTGTTACAGGTAGGCTGCACACAGCACATGAATAACTGGGATGGATTGTGTTATCAGTTATATGTATGGTTGATGGTGACAGTGGTCACCATACAGTGGTACATGGGACATGTACCGGGGGTACCATGGTGTAATGACGGTGTACACAGCACCCAAACCCAACTGTGGATATTGTACTCACTGGAACCCATGATGATACCCTGACATACCCATCATCACACATTGACCAGGACTGCAATACAACCCATTATCCATCCCAAGAGTGGTACTTCAGGGATATGCATCTAATGCACATGCCATAGGCATAGTAGGGTGATGCATTGTCATGCCTCTCCTATGGGCAGCAACATCACTATCCATAATACTGTGTGACAATGCATATTGCAATAGGAGTATGTGGCCTCAGAATTCAGTACCCTACAGATATACACACATGCACACACACACATACTTGCCAGAACTCAGTGGGTATTTCATGCCTATCAACCCATTTGTACAACAGTGTAGCTCAGGTAGCCTTTAAGGAGAGGAGCATAACAGGATACATGTAATGTCTGGTACAGCAGCAGCCACATCTAACTATGGCAATGGGTGTTGCAGTGGGTGTGAATGGCCTCATGGTATTTTCAACTGCAGGTGTACTAACACAGAGACACTGATATTCTCAGTAATGCATATGTAAACATTTGTCAGTACTGGGGTGTATCGCTGCAGGTGGTCATAGGTGTGTACCTGGCTATTGTCCATGGAGAGATGGGAAGTGTAGGAGATGTGTGTACAGTGGTATTATGCCACCTGCCATGTTCCAGAAGGCAATCTATCTACAGACACCACTGTGGTGACCCTCAGGGTGAGAGTGAAATGCATCAGCCAATCTCTGGGTGCCTCCTGCAAATGGCCACTGAGGTGATCCAGTTGACATGTATGCAACATGTATTACAAAACATGGTTATTGCCTGTGTTGGAGACCTGTACCCAATCATGTTCTGTTGACTGTGGTAGTATAGTGGAGGTACCGATGGCATGTGGTGCATACAAGGTGTTGTGTCCTATCTTTGCCAGTTATAACACAGCTGGGCAGACATGTCAGTGTCAGTCAAGCATAGGTTGCCTGTACGTATCCAAGCTGGACATCTGATATCTGCACATTTGTACAAGGACTGACAGACATCAGCTTGCCAACTAGCTATGAAGTAGGATGAATGAGTCGACAGATAGACATTTGACACCTATATGTATGCCATTACTACATGCTGGCAACCCTCACTGATATGTGCTATACAGACAGTAGTCCACAGTTAATTTCCGCATGTCCGATCATTATGGGCGGCACAGTGGTGCAGCAGTTAACGTTGTCAACTCACAGAAAGAGGTTCTCCGGTTCGATTCTTGGCTGGGGTGCCTTCTGTGTGGAGTTTGCATGTTCTCCCTGTGTTCGCGTGGGTTTCCTCCGGGTACTCCGGTTTCCTCCCACATTCCAAAGACATGCATATGGAGCATTTCTCCCCGGACCTCCGCTGAAAACAGGCTCTGTGGAACCTAGTTGGACATTCCCGGTCAACAAATGTTAAATAAATATATAAATAAATTATCCAGAAGGAAATATATAGTGTGACACAGCTCACACATCAAGAACATGACAGTGAGGACTCAGAGTCCATCATTGCATGCAGGGGTGCTTGTTGCCAGTACTACAATTAGCAATCTACTCTTGCTTGGGAAAGCACTGTCAATAGTAGTAACGACATGATACACTACATGCCAGTGTGACGGCATATAAGCTGGGATACTACCCTTGTATGTACAATGGATAAGAGTGTTATGCAGGTAATATATACTCAAGTGTCCCAGACATGACACTCACACCCCTTGCTGCTGTACTGATAGCACATAGATGGATGTTATGTACTTGGCATTACATACACCTTTTACAGATGACATTCTTAGAAATAATACAACAGGACATTTTAGGCCCCTATTGGAAGGGGGAATATTACAAGTAAAACAAAAGGTCAATACAGGTAATATGCCCCCCATCAATTTTCTTTTCACATATTATACGGATTTTGATATAATTAGGGGCATTATTTCTAAGAATTGGAACATTCTTTTGGAAGATCAGGCACTGGTTAAAGTAGTGGGACAACACCCAACATTCACATATAGACGAGGGGTGAATTTAAAGAACCTTGTTGAAAAGACTACAGTTAGAACTAGAGTGAATGGTGTACAGTTAGAACTAGAGTGAATGGTGTGGGCATGGTCAAATGCGGCATGTGCCCCCAGTGTAAATACATTTTACCTGGTAATAAAATTAACATTAATGGTAAAATCAATTTTATTAATGATAAGTATAACTGTGAAACTAAGGGGGTAGTGTATGTGGCTTTGTGTAAGAAATGTCCCTCCTTCTATATTGGCAAAACAGAGAGGTCACTAAAGAAAATAATTTATGAACATCTATATGCCATAGGGAGAAAGAACTTAACTAATGCACTTGCAAAGCACACTTGTGAACATCCTGAACATTCCTTTTTGTTCACAGTGGTTCACCAGGTTAAAACTAATATTAGGGGGTGGCCCATGGCAGTTACGGCTGAAAGAACAAGAGGTTCTCTGGCAAATTAGAACATTTGCACATTTACCCCCAGGTTTAAATGAGTATGCATCTATAAAATGCATTCTTAAATTAAAAGCACTGAAGAGATGAGTTTATTACCGCATTTATATTTACATTTATATTATGAACTATGAGATATATTTTTATGTACATATAATTATGGTAATATTAATTTTTAATTTTTGGTTTCTTTTCTCAAGTTATAAAATGGTAGTATTAAGTGACCTATTCATTGGCTATACAGGACATTATATATAGGTTCATAGGTTCATAGGTTCATACTAGGCTATCTGCCCGAGGGCATTTACAAGCCTAGCCCATCGTTTTGTGGCTTAGGCCACCCCTTTAGTATGGGGAACTATACCCATTATTTTTCTGTGCCTCTGTCGAGCAGTGACACTGAGGTAATCCCTGGGGTATATCTGCGATCTCCCATCCATTGGTCAAGATTTCTCTTGAACAAGGCCAGCGAGGTGCTCTGCCTCACATGTACCGGGATTTTGTTCCACAGCATAGGGAGTCTTTGGGTGATGAATCTATCCCTCCAGCACGTCCTATTAATAGCCGTGTCAAGGTTTAAGTCTCCGCCTTGTGGCTCTGATGGATCTAGATTTTTGAGGTGAAGCATATTCATCAAATCTGGGTTTGACATGGCCTTGTATGTTAGGCAAAGGTCACCTCTGAGCAAGCGTGGCGACTGAATAGAGCTGGAGTTCTTTCAGTCGGGCAGCATAGGACAGATTTTGAGACCCTTTATCCTTTTGGTGAGGAACTTTTGTGGCCTCTCCAGCTGCTGCAGTGTCGGGTCAGATACATTCGAATGGGGCATTGTACTCAATCATTGGTCTGATGAGTGATGAGTAAAGGGAGACTATGACCTCCCTTGATCTAGATGAGAATCCCTTCATGATAAGGTGGGCAATGTAGAAGGTCTTCCTAACTACTTTAGCTACATGGGTGTCGAATGACAGACTACTATCAACCTGGGTCCCCAGGTCCCTGATAACTTCTTCTGTGCTCAGTGGATTGCCACCTATTTGGTAGCTAGGTAACCTTGTTTTTCCCGAAGGGTATGACTATGCATTTTTGGCATTTAACTTTAGGCCATGGCTCTGGCACCAGTTATCCGTTTCTGTGAGACCCTTCTGAAGGATATCTGTGTCAGATGTGTTTTCTACTATGGCGCCCAGTTTGCAGTCATCTGCAAACTTTGTCAGCCATAACCCTCCTGTGTTTGCTTGTACTGGAAAAGTAGATGCCAAACAAGAGTGGGCCCAGGACTGAGCCCTGTGGGACACCACTTGTGACAGGCTTTGAGTCTGACATGGCGCCAGCAGCTCTGACCCTGTGGGTTCTGTCACTCAGCCAGTTTGCAACCCATCTTGTGATGTATGGGTTGACATTTAAGCTGATGAGTTTTTCAATGATACCCGAATGGGGTATTGTATCGAAGGCCTTAGCCAGATCGAGGTAGGCTGTATGGACTGCCTTTCCCTCATCAATGGCTTTGGTGACTGTTTCAAAAAGTCAACCAAGTTTAAAAGGCATGATCTGCCTTTGACAAAGCCAAACTGGGTTGGATCCAAAGTCTGCAAATTCCCTATGTCTTTATTTATGAGGTCCATTATGATCCTCTCCATGGCTTTGCAGATAAGGCTTGTCAAGCTAATGGGCGGTAATTTCCAGGGTCGGTGGAGGCACCGCCTTTGTGAAGTGGTACCACAGTTGCAGTGCGCCACTCCTGGAGTGCGTATCCAGAGGTAAGACTTTGATTAAACAGCTGTCCTAGCTGTGGGTTTAATTCCTCATTGAGTTCATGGAGCACACAGCCGGGGACACCATCAGGTCCCATGGATGCTGTGTTTTTGCTTTGGAGAGAGCAGTTCTCACTTGGGCGCTGGAGATGTTTGGGGGCTGCAATCGTTTGGTATAGATATCTCTCCTTTTGGGGGAGGAGAAGTTTGCACTGAACCTGTCAGCCAGTATGTTGGCAATGTCTGTAGGATCAGTAATCTTCACATCATTTTGAACTAGCTCTGAGCATATCTGGGAGTTTCCTCCCAGGTTTCTAACATAGCTAAAGAAGGCCTTATGATTGTCTTTTGAGTCTTTAGCTATTTTTCTCTCGAAATTTGCTTTGGATGATTTTATGAGAGCTCTTAGTTTTTACTTATAGTGATCAAGGGTGTCTTACCTTTTAAGGATTTTGCTCTATCTTTTAGTAGCTTCCTCCTTTTGTTGTAGAGTTTGTTTATGGCTGGGGTCCACCAGACTGGATGCTTGCCTTTGGTACAAAGAGTCTTTGTTTTGCTTGGGATTGCCTTATCCATGCAGTCCTGCAGGTGCTGGTAGAAGGCATTTGTAAGTGATTCAGCGGCTTGAGTACTGTTTTCCGCCTCGGGGCCTTAAAGGAGACCACACTAGTCTTTAGAAGTGTGAAGTCGGCTTTTGAGAAGTTCTTTACTGTGGTCTTTTTATTTCAGGTGGGGGTGGGATGAGGACCTCCAGCGAGATTAGTTTGTGGTCTGATCTCACCAGTGAGGGGTACACCTCCGGTGTTGAACATTGTGCTCCCATGTTCGTGATGATGAGATCAAGTATGTTATCTCCTCTTGTGGGGATGGTGACTAGTTGTTCCATGGCATTTGAGTTTATGAATTCCAGGAACTTTTGGGCTAGGGTGTTTGGGCTTGAGTAGTGTTCCCAGTCTATATTAGGGTAATTGAAGTCACCTAGTATGATGGTGTTTGGTGATACATTTATCCCCTCTAGTGTTTTCAGGAAGGCCATGTGAGGTTCCTGAGTTTGTGAGGGTGGCCTGTAACATGCTACAATTTGCAGAGCAGTCTTGCCTATGGTTAATTGCACCTGGATGGTCTCCGATGCATCTCCGTTGCCACCAGTCTTGAGGTGTGGGTGTCCTTGATGAATATGGATACCCCCTCCTTTCTTAGTATTGTCCAGATTTTGGGGCGGGCATGATATGAGGTAAAACCTGATAGCGCCGGGGTGCTCTCAGGAGCCTTGAACCAGGTTTCTGTCAGAGCACAGACATCGATGTTCTCCATACTGAGAAGGGCCTCAGTCGTGCATTTTGAGATTTAGACTTCTGGCATTGAGCAGCATTACCCTTAGTTTTTTCCTTTTTGTGTTCTAGGGTGGTAGGTTTAGAATTTGAGCCTTGCCTAAAAAGGCACTATGGGGTGGCAAGAGCCTTTGCCAATATCCGAATCCCAGGGTGACAGGTGCAAGCCGTCCTCATGCAGCGTGGCTTGTCCAGCATGTCATCCCAGGCAGACAGACACTGGATCCCCTTTGAATGACACCAGTGTTTAAGCCAATTGTTAAAGCTGATCATCTTATCTCTGTATTGTGGCATCATTCTTGGTGAAGGTAGGATACTGCTCAAGGTCAGGGTCATACCTGTCTGGGCTACATAATCAGAGAGCTCCTCAATGTCTCTTTTCATGTAGTCCAAGGAGGTGCGTCTCAGGTCGTTTACACCAGCGTGGACAATGACTGAATCATATTTGTACCTGCTGTTGAGAGACCTGAGTGCTTGCGTTATGTGGCGGATTCTAGCGCCCGACAGGCAGCTTACTGTGACCTTCTCCTTACTCAGTCTGGTGAGCGGGACGTCAGTGTGTCTGACTATGGAGTCACCAATGACTAGTGTGTCTGGCATTGTGTTTGGCCTTAAGGGCTGTGACTGTTTGACACTCTGACTGTGAGGTCTATGTGTTGCAGGTGTTGTGTTCTGAGGTGGTGGTTGTTTGGGTGTCTGCTTTGGTGGCCTCTGCTGTTTTGGTAGATTTTTGATCAGAGCCTCCGAGTATGTCTTTGTGTGTTTATGTGTATGATTTGAGGTTGTAATGGTAATATGTGAGACTGGGTCTATAGTGTGTGTGGTAACCTTCTCCTCCTGACTGGTCTTGCCAGTCCTATGTTGAGAGAGCTCAGCCTCCAGTTTGGCCGTGTAGTTGCATCTCTCGCATGTATTTGTGTTTTGTGGGAGGAGGAGAGGGTTGTCTGTGTACATGAGGCAATTGTAACATTGCCTCAATATTCCCAGGTTCACCATACTCCTAAGAGTTCCGTATGTTAGTTAGGTTTCTTTCTTTTCCTTTTTTAATTAATTCTTTATTAGAAGTTTTTATAAGATGTTTATATTGAAAATATATTTTGTACTTTTTAACAAAATAGTTAGCAGATATGTAAATACTGTTTGCATCATAAGGTTTTATCCCTTTAAAATCTGGGCTTGAAGTTAACCAAGTAATTAACTAGGTAATCAATTTATTTTAATTGTTTTAATTGGTACATGCATCTTATACATAAGGTCTTGCTGTGTGTATTTTATTTATTTTTCTAGTCTGAAGAAGGCTGAGGAATATCGTTAGCCGAAAGCGCTTACTTTAAATAAACAGCCTGTGCTTTTGCTGAACTTGTCCGCTTACATCTGACATGTGTAGCATGACACTGGCATTGGAGATGTGTGTTATGGAGGTTTCCTTACTGGGGTGTGGGGAAGGATGTTGATATTAAGGGTGATTAGCTCGTGGGCATACCTGATTACCGTTGGAGTGAACATAGGTGTGGAGCATTGATTTCCCATGTTGGTAATGACCAGGTCTAGGATATTTGAGCCCCTGGTGGGACTATGGGTTACTTGATCTAGGGCATTGGGAATTGTGACTTCCAAGAACCATTGGGCACACGTGTTGGTACTCAAGTAGTTTTCTCAGTTAATGGCAGGGTAGTGTAAGTCACCCAGTATTAGGGTGTTTGCTTGTATCATAATATTTCACAGTATGTTTCAAAAACTGCAGTGGGAATCATGGGGCATGGTGGGGGATCTGTAGCAAGCTATACAGTTTGGAATGCAGTCTAACCTACTGTTAGTTGCACCAGGGGGGGGTATTTCAGACACATTTTGTTGGGCAAGTAGCCTGGTGGTGTGAACATCCATGGTGAATATGGGCACTCCTCCATCTTTATTGTTTTAATTCTGGTTTGGTGGCCAACAGGTGTGGTGAGAGCTGTACCTGGTATTGCAGGGGTGTTCTCTGGAGGCTTGGATCACGTCTCTGTTACTGAACAGTTATCAATGTTCGCCATTTGTAGGTGTGCATAGTGACTGTGAATGGCCAAAAAAAATTGATCCCTACACACACACACACACACACACACACACACACACACACACACACACACACACATAACGTTTCACAGTTGCCGTCTCTGGGAATAGAACTCCTACCTAACTAGTATACCAGACTACAACATTACACAGTTATAGGATGCACAACAGAGATTACTGGGCTATTCCTTCCCCAAAGGTATATTTCAAAGTGAATGACATTAGCAGGCATGCCAAAGAAGGGCAATGGAGGTTGTAGTGACTGTGAATGGCCTCAAAAGCATTGCTCCCTACACAAACAAACACCCACACTTGTTATGTCTGGCAACAGAACTCCTTCCTAAATAGTTTATCACACTACAGCATTATGCGGTTATAGTATGTGCCACAGAGATTACTTGGCTAATTCTTCCCCAAAGGTGTATTTCAAAGATAATGACTTCAGCAGGCTTGCCAAAGAAGGGAAATGGAGGCTATAGTGTCTGCGAATGGCCTCAAAGCATTGCTCCCTACACAGACAAACAAACATCCACACTTACCATATCTGGGAATAGAACTCCTACTAAGCTAGTTTATCACACTACAGCATTATGCAGTTATAGGACATGCCATGGAAATTTCTGGGCTACTTCTTCCCCAAAGTTATATTTCAAAGTGAATGACATCAGCAGGCTTGCCAAAGAAGGGCAATGGAGGCTGTAGTGACTGTGAATGGCCTCATAAGCATTGCTCCCCACACAGACAAACAAACACACACACAAACATCCACACTTACCATGTCTGGGAATAGAACGCCTAACTAACTAGTATATCACACTACAGCATTACACAGTCATAGGATGTGCCACAGCGATCACTGGGCTTCTCTTTCCCCAAAGGTGTATTTCAAAGTGAATGACATCAGCAGGCATGGCAAAGTAGGGCATTTGAAATTGAAGTGAGTGTGACTCGTCTAAAAAGCATTGATCCCTACACAGACACACACTTGTCACATCTGGGATTAGAACTTCTACATAACTAGTACATCACGCTATAGCATTATGCAGTTACAGGACACGCCATGGGGATTACAGGGCTACTATTTCCCCAAAGGTGTATTTCAAAGTGAATGACATCAGCAGGCATGCCAAAGTAGGTCATTTGAAATTGTAGTGAGTGTGACTGGCCTAAAAGGCATTGATCTCTGCACAGACAAACACACACACAGTTGCCATGTCTAGGATTAGAACTCCTATCTAACTAGTTAATCACACTACAGCATTATGCAGTTATAGGACATGCCGCAGAGATTACTGTGCTACTACTTCCCCAAAGATGTATTTCAAGGTGAAGACATCAGTAGGCTTGCCATAGTAGGGCAATGAGGAGTACAGTGTGTGTGCATGGGCCATAACCCATTCATCTAGAGGCAGACACACAACACTCAGGCACACAGAGGTTGATATTCCACAGGGACGTGCATACAATTGCTAGATGACTACTGACTTGTACACTTATGTTACACAGCACAAGCACCACAGACACTAGAGTGCTGAGGGATACCAGAGGTAAATGTCTACAGTGATTGACATTTGCACATCATGTGGTTTTAGCCAATTGGATGTGTGCTGGGTGGGACAGGCCTCTTGATAGAAGGCTCTTTTTCACTGTCACTCTCTTCCACACATCTATGTATGTGTATTTTTGGCCTATTATAGTGTGTTGTTATTGGATATATGTGTGTATTCCTATCCAGTGTGTGTGCAAAGCATGACTGGTGTGTACTGAAGAGTGTATGCACTAACACCTGCGACTGTCAGATATGTATGGTCTACTGTTGTTGCCAGACATGGGCTTCATTTTAAGTGTGGGAGCATGCCCAGTATGACCTTCTGTATTGAATGTGTGAATCCATTCCAGGTAGATTGTACTCCAGTGCAGACATTTGTGTTCTACACCTAAAGCTCGCAAACTGTTTCAGCAGGATATCTGTAGATCGGTTGACAATGTGGGGTCAAAATGGACAAAGGATAGTGGGTTACTGTAGGTAATTGTGTCTGTGCTGCTTCAACTGCAAGGTCCTAGTGTTAGCAGAGATATTCAGACAAATGTACTGTTATACACTGTGATGTTTTATGTCATCAAGTACTGTCAGGTATATATATTTGCTTGCAGTGATGTTCTGGGGAACACAGGGTGAATGCAGCTGTGTTCAATATTGTGGTCAGCAGCCTACATATTCTTGCACAATCATGCCATTGTGGAGGGGCAGCTGCAGGCACTTGCTGCTGGGTCTGTGTAAATGGTTCAACACATTGGTACAGTGGTGGCAGAGGATCACATGTTTGTACGCCCTCTCTATTATTCTGTCCTCTTCCATACATTATGCAAACATTATCTGATATGTTCCCTATAGTTATCACCTCATCCCAGCAGTAATTTGGTGTTGGTCCACGGTTCATTCAGTAGGACATGGTGGACATGTTACTGTGATTTGTCTACATGACCTTGCATTTGGGTTCTGTGGATTGTGTTATGTTGTTATTTGGGAGTCCATGACATAACATACATTGGCAGTACAGGTGAGACACAGGCCTTTGGCAGAGGACTGTAGGCCATTTTGTAGTGACGCAGGCCAGCTGTAGCAGGCCATTGCATTCTGTCACTCCTACAGTCCCAGACTGCAATGCACTATATTCCCCTGGGGTGGCAGGGTAGGTGTGCAAGGTGTTCATGTCAATACTTTCTGTCAGTATTGGTCCAGTGGTGTGGATGCTGGCAGGGTGCTGCTTACAGCTAGGGACACACCTGCTTGGGACACCTGCTCTGGATGTTGCATTCTTTCGCTATTGCCATACACAGGTGGGGGTCATATTGTACTCATTCCCAACACCTGGGATAAGACCGGAGAGGTACCTGTGGGTGGTGGTGGGGTGAGCTGGGTGCATGTGTGCTATGGACACTACTTGCATATGACTCACAGATATGCATGGGGCATTCCACTTATGCTGACTTGTGCAGGGACATCAGCTGTTTCTGAATACTTCATTTGTATGACCTTTGTGGTCTGCCAGTCTTTGGCCAGATGACATTGGTATTCCCTACTACAAGCCCAAATAATGTGCTGCAAACCTGAATGTACAATTCCAAGGGTGTGTCCATTTGACAGTTACATATTATAAACTGTCTGTCTGGGGTACTTCCCCCTGTGTAGTGCTTGTATATCCGAGCTGACATTCATGCCATGTTCATCTTTCAGATGTTGACACATATTACTTTCTAACATTTACTATGGCTTACTGCTGGAATGTGTTTTGCTGGGAAGCATTGTATTTGGCACTGCAGTTGTAAGAACTTGGTCCTGTCATTGGCAGTACTGGGCAATGGCCACCAGGGCAAACCTCACCATGCATACATACTGACCACTCTCACACAATATACAACACACCAACCTAACACACACAGACTTGCATATTGTACACATGCTGCAATCTATCCTGGTACCTTGGCCAGCTCAGGTAATCTGTGCTCCACTGTTATTATACCTACACATACATGTTACTACATTTCTACATAGGATTGGGGGGGCACATCTGACTGTCACTACATTTCATAGGTTCATAGGTTCATAGGTAGGTACTAGGCTATCTGTCCAAGGGTATTTATAAGCCTAGCCAGAGTGTGTCAGCTTTTGCCGCCCCATTGATTAATTAATTGATCCTCTGTCAAGCAGAGCCAATGAAGTGATCCCAGGGGTGTATTTTCTGTTACCCATCCACTCGTCAAGGTTTCTTTTTAAGAGTGTTAGTAGGGGGCTCTGCCTAATGTAGTTCGGAATTTTGTTCCAAAGCATGGAGAGTATCTGTGACAGGAATCTATCCCTCCAGCATGTTCTATTTATTGTTGTGGCAAAAGCTTTAGCTCACTAGAGCACGTGGCTCACAGTAACTTGGATTTCTTTAGGTGGAGCATGTCCATCAGTTCTGAGTTGGACATGGTTTTATAAGTCAGGCAGAGATCACCTCTGAGTAAGCAATATGCCACTGAGTACAGCCGGAGTTTTTTCAGTCGGGCTGCATAGGACATATGTTTGAGGCCAGTAATCTTCTTGGTGAGGTGTTTTTGTGGTTTCTCCAGCTGTTGGAAGTGTATTGTGAGGTACATCCCAAATGGGGCATTGTACTCTATGATGGGTCTGATGAGTGACTAGAAGAGGGGCACTATAACCTCTTTATTTCTAGACGCAAACCCTTTAGTAATTAGATGGGACACATAGAAGGATTTCCTAACTACTTTGGCAATATTATTGTCAAAGGAGAGATCACTATCTACCTGGGTTCCCAGATCTCTTATTACCTTTTCTGTATTAAGGGGGCTGCCACCTATGTGGCAATTCCTGGGTGTTTTGTTTTTCCCAAATGGGATGACTATGCATTTTTTGGCATTTAACTTAAGGCCATGACTTTGACACCAGGTGTCCGTCTCAGTAAGGCCCTTTTGGAGGATGTCCATGTCAACCGGCGAGTCAATTATGGCTCCCAGTTTGCAGTCATTGGCAAACTTGGTTAGCCATAGTCCTCCTGTATTTTCCTGTACTTCTGAGAAGTATATGCCAAACAGTAGGGGTCCCAAGACTAAGCCTTGCAGGACACCACTTGTGACTGGTTTAGAGTCAGACCAGGAGCCCACTATTCTTACCGTGTGAGTTCTTTCTGTAAGCCAGTTTGCAACCCATCTCATGATGTAGGGGGTTTATGTTCAGGCTGGTGAGTTTTTCTGTAATACCCGAGTGAGGAATGGTGTCGAAAGCCTTGGCGAGGTTAAGGTAGGCTGTGTGAATAACCTTTCCCTCGTCTATGGCCTTGGTGACTGTCTCAAAGAAGTCAACCAGGTTTAGTAGGCATGATCTGCCCTTAACAAAGCCGAACTGGGTCAGGTCAAATGTTTGGAGGTTCCCAATGTCTTTGTTAATGAGTTCCATAATGATGCACTCCATAGCCATGCAGACCAGGCTAGTTAGGCTTATGGGGCGATAGTTACCAGGGTCAGTTGTGGCTCCTCCTTTGTGGAGTGGAATACCCATTGCTGTGCACCATTCTATGGGCATGTAGCCTGTGGAGAGGCTGAGGTTGAACAGAGTGTTTAGGTGGGGGGTTAATTTGTTCTGCAGTTCATGCAAGATGCAGCCTGAGATACCATCTGGCCCCTTTGATGCTGTAATTTTGGCTTTTTAAAGGGCTATTTTCACCTGTGCGTCTGTGATTTCCAGGACACTACACATTTCCGGTACTGTTTTGGGCCCTTTTGGGGGTAAGAGGGGGGTGAAGTTTGCACTGAATCTATCTGCCAGGATGTTGGCAATATTAGTAGGTTCAGTATATTTTGTGCTATTTGGCACTAGTTCAGTGCATATCTGTGAGTTGCCACTTAGATTCTTTTTTTTTTTAAATATTTTTATTCATTTCCAAAGACAAGAAAACATGAATGCAGGTTAAAACCAAAATAAAGTATTTACAAGGGTGTCTATTGTTGACATATAATTGACTTTCTATACAATTGTTTCCTGATTATAATCTGCTGCAGTCATTATTCTCCAGTATTTCAGTTACTTTTTGCCATGCTACGTATAATGATGTAGTTCTTTCAGTTCTTCCTTTAATAGTGTTCATTTCCAATTGCGATACTGCTGACACCATATTCATGAATTGCTTAAAAGTTGGAGAAGCTTTGGATTTCCAGTTTGATGTAATGTTCTTCCTTGCAATAGCTAGGAGAGTCCATAAGATTACATATTTTGTTCTTGGCACACAGTCGGGTACAGGTGCATTAAACAAAATAATAGATTTGGAAATCTGGAATTTATCATTGAATACCATTTGCAGAAAATAATTTATTTTATCCCAATATGGTTTAATCAAATGGCATTCGTATAACATATGTTGCCAGTCTGCTTTTATTGATAAATCACATCTCCAGCAGCCAATATTTTTCTTAAACATAAGTTCCATTTTATGAGGGGTTACATAAGATCTGTGTATGAATTGCCATGTAAAAAGTCTCCAATGTAATGAAAGTGATGTCTGCTTTGGAGAGAGAAGAATTAGTTTTTATCTCTGTCATTTGGCACATGTCCATTAACTGATCTATAATAATTCCATATTTTGTCATTATTATGCATTTTTATTTTTTGTTTGTTTTATAAATAGATGATAAGTATCCCTTTCCAGTAATGGGTTGATTCGTTAGTAATATTATATGTTCTATAAGGTTAGGAACATTTTGTCTTATTGATGGTTGCATTGTTTCTTGTTTGCTTAATATATACTGTCTTAATTCTTGTACATGTAACCATGAACTATCTTCCATATTTAATTTCTGTTTAATCTGGTCTATTGTCAGAGGTTTTCCAGAGTTTAGCAATTGATGCCAATATATTAATCCCTTTTCTTTAAGCATGTTGACTACTTCCATATTAAATGTTATTATATTACCTTGTGTGTACGCTACTGGATATAAAAGAAATGGCCATGCTTTAATATCAGGATTGCTATTAATAAGATTTTGGAAAATTTTTAATGTATAAGTAATGTATTTGGAACTTATATTTTTATTCTTATGTATCATCATATATTCCTTCATCAGCCATAGAAAATTGTTTGGTATGAAATCTGTATACTTATTTGCTTCTACAAATCCTGATTTTAACTAGATTCTCTCATGAACTAGCTTCCATTTTGATGTATATTTTGTATTTAGCCATAATGATATTGTTTTAATAATGGATGAATGCAAATATATTTCTATGTCTGGTAAACCTATGCCACCTATATCCCAATCATCTAGATGATACTTCATAGCTATCCTTGGTTTTTTTGGATACCATAGGAATCTTACCATTAAATCATTTAATTGTTTTAGGTGCGATTTAGCTGGTGGCAAAGAACAAGCTTGTATGACATAAAGAATTTTTGGAAATATGATCATTTTAATTATATAAAGCCTTCCTTCCATTGAAAAGAAGCATTTATTCCATCTTTGTATTAGATTTTTAATATTATTTAAGGTATCTTTATACTTTGTTTCAATTGTAGTATCTAGGTTGTTAGTTATTATAATTCCCAAGTATTTAATTATATTATCGATAGAGATATATTTATGGTATTTTTTTATTTAGATCTTTTTTATTAGTATTTATAAGCAATACATTTGTTTTGTTCTCATTAAATTTAAGACTTGAAAAGTTTTGAAAGTTTTGAATTGAGTCCCATAATGCTTTTAAACTGCTATTATTATTTTTTAAGGTCATTAAAATATCATCAGCAAAAAGTTGAATTTTAAGCTCTTGGCTGTTGTCTAATTGTATTCCTTCAATATTTTTATCCATACGTATATTATTTGCTAAGGGTTCAATGACTAAGCATAAACAATAACGGAGAAAGAGGGCAGCCTTGTTTTGTGCCCTTAGTTATTTTAATAGATTTAGACAGACAAGATCCCAGTTTTATATAAGCCAATGATTTTTCATATAATGATTTTATTAACAAAGTGAAGTTGTTTGAGAAGCCATATTCTTCTAAAACTAACCACAGATAATCCCAGTTCACTGAATCAAATGCGCTATTTATGTCAAAGCTAATAACATTCATTTTGTTTTTTGTGACATTTATATAATCAATTAAGGAAAGAATTCTTTTAATGTTGTCATAAGTGTTCCTTTTATAAAACCTGTTTGATCCTCCTCTATCAAAAGTGGTAGTAATTGTTTTATTCGAGCAGCATGTATTGCCATAACAATTTTATAATCTATATTAAGAAGTGAAATGCGTCTGTATGATGAACATTCACTGGGATCTTTATTTTGTTTCAGAATTGGTGATATTAATGTGTACTTCCAAGAAGGAGGAATGTCTTTACCATTTTTAACTGATGTAAAGACATTCAATAACAACAGCAAAGCCTCATTTGATAGTAATTTAAACATTTCTGGGGTGATATTATCTATACCTGGAGCTTTGTTTAGTTTTAGCTTATTTACTTCAGCTTTAAGTTCTGTCATTGTTATTTGTTTATCTATTAGTTGTACCTGCTCCTCTAATAACCTAACTTTAACATTGTTTTTGAGAAAAGCTTTCAATGCTGAATGTGTTTCTGTTTTCTCATTTTGATTATTAAGTTTATGAAAAAATAGCCTAAAAGCTTCTAGTATTCCTTCTAAATCAGATACTTTCTTTTTGGTTTCTATATTACGTATTTCCTTGATTTGATTTGTTTTAATAATCTTTTTAGTGCTATTTGCTATTCTTCGTTGCTTTTCAGGGTTCATTCAATAGTAACATAGTTGAATTTTTCTAAGTTGATCATTGTTTTGTGGTGTAGCGTCTCTGAGTATCTTCTATTAGTATCTTCTAGTTCTTTTATTAAGTTGGTGTTTCCATTTTGAATATCAAGCTTTAAATTATCTACTTTTGACTGTAATTCCATTAATTCCTTATTCCACTGTTTTTATTTTTATACCATCCCACCGCTCTTCCATATAGGTATGCTTTCAATGCATCCCATATATATATTTCAGATACATCTTTTGTAAGATTGATATCTAGGAATGTTTGTGTCTCTTTAATATAAAATTCCTTAAAATCTTTGAGATTTGTTATGTAAGATGGTATTCTTGTTACTGATATCCTTCTCTTGAAACATAAGTCTATCTCAAACGTTATGGTGTTATGGTCTGAAAATGGACATGAAATTGTCTTGACTTTATTTAATTTAGAGGTTAAATCCTTTGTTATGTACACTCTATCTATTCTAGAGTATGTATTATGTCTATGGGAAAAATGTGTAAAGAATAGTGAATCTGGGACAGCATACTCATTTATGTCAACTATATTAAAAGTTTCAACAAACTCAGATAACAACTTTGTTAAAGGTGATCTCTTACGTGTAGTTTTAGTATTTGTGTCAGTTTCTTTTATAATGCAATTGAAATCTCTAGCTATGATTAAATTGCCTTTGGTATATTGTACAATGTCTTCTAAGTGCTGTTTGGCCACTCTAACACCTAGTCCTGGTATCCAATAAATATTCACTAATGTATATATCATTTCATTGATAGATATTGTCAGTAGACAAAACATTCCTGAGTTGTCATGGAACGTGTTTATGATTTTAGGCATTAAAGTAGTGTTTTTCCACAAAATTGCTACTCCGCTTCGCTTCTGATTATAGGCGTAACTTACTAGAATTGTATAATTTTTATTGTTTATTTTATTTATGTCTTCCAGTGTAAGGTGTGTTTCCTGTAAAAATACTAGTTGCACTTCACATAGCTTTAAATATCTATAAAGACTTCCCCTTTTGCAGCTATTATTTAAACCATTTACATTAAGAGATATACATTCTGCAATTGGATTTATATTAGCTTTGCTTTTATCCATATTCATATACTCATAACAATGTGTAGATGTGTGTACATGAAGAGAATGACTTGTGCTTTCTTCTTCCAACAGTATTACAATAGATTATAGACATCCAATAAAAGTAAATTACAAGATCATAACTGAGAACAATATAAGATAAACAACCACCAAACCCCTCCATGAGAAAAAACATCTCATCCTTGAATGATCTAATCATTCAAGCGATCTCTCTAAGTCTGCATTTCAGCATCCTCCCCCGGCCCTGCCATATGGTAGTTTTATAATGAAAAGTATCTTATATATCTTTTAAGTATACATGTATCTGTCTTAACAGATTACTTAAATACAGTCTTTATCCATTTTTAATATTTTATAAAACACTAAGGCAACACAACTATACATAGATTTAATACTTAACTATTTGGTTTTGTTTAAATTGTAAAGGAAAATCTTTTATTTTAATATATATTTTGTGTAGCAATAACGGTTATGCATCTTAAAAATAATATGCTTGCTCTCTATCTCCCTTGTAGTGTGAGTGGCATTCATAGGTATCAAATTTATTGTAATGGTCTACCTATATATATATATATATATATATATATATATATATATATATATATACATATACATATACATACATATACATACATACACACACATATATATATATACACACATACATACATACACACATATATGCATACATACATAAAAAAAAAAAAATGTTAAGCATTATATGCATCAGTTAACCATGCCACAAGTTGATTAAATCAGAAAGTATCCGTAACAATGAATATAATGTTACATTTGTATTGTCATTTAACAGTAATCTTATAGTTTTCTTTTAATTCAAAAAGTCATATTTTAGTGGTATGAATGCTACTAATTTGGTTTTGGCATTGGTATTATATAGTTTAAGACTATATTTCTTAGCAATTCCTATATATTTATTAGTGCCACTGGCATATTTCATCGCTAGTGTACCACATATGTCATATGTCAAATAGCAACTCATACTCCTTATGATATTACAGGATTTATCTGCAGTGTTATAACTGTAAGGTTGGAAAATATGAGAAGCAAAATAGGCTTTAAATATGCTATAACACAATTGTTTGGTACTTATTACTGTCAACTCTTCTACATACACAGGAAAAGATAACCTTATATGACCATAAACCATTTTCCTTCATTTTTCTCTTCATCCTTCTATTCTCCATTTTTAATAAATATTTGTTTCTATTGTGGCTTCTTTGAATTTAGTGAGGGTACTCCATATCATATTATAGATAATATACAACATTCAAACAGAGAACATTCCCAATATAGAGACATATTCTCAACTCAAGTGGTCCACACCATATATTCATAACACTGCAGTCTGAAATATACTAATGAATATGCAATAACTAGCAGCTTTGCAGCGTGTGTGTGTCTCTAACAAGTACATACCTATAGGATATTAAAAAGAATAGATAGCACGCTCTTGTTTCATAATTAACAAATGCACACAGCCTGGTATTTACTTTCATAGACAGAAATTAGACCTGTTACTTATATGCATATCAGGTACCAACAGCAATATGTTAGTAAATGCCTATGCTATTCAAATCATATTTTAATGCTGATTGATATGAGATGTAGCTGACAATGGCTTTAGCGTTTGTGATGTTATATAATATATATTCAGTATTATAAGTAAAAGTATGTTGCATGTCTATTTGCAATCTAAGGTTCAAGGCTGATCAATTTAGACATACAAGACAATCTCTTTAGCCTTGGTTATATAATGGGAGTTACTGTGTCTCTACACAACCATTCATTTTCAGTGAGGATGTTCAATATTAATATAACTTGCCTTTAATAAAAGCACACTTATAATTCAGCAGTTCTTTCCAATATATATATATATATAACAATATCATAAGCAAGACTGAGATTTTTTCTTGCTCATTACTGCTTAATGATTGTGCTACTTGAACAATTTAATATTTACAGAGTATCTTGATAATTAAACAGCAACTCCTTTTTACCCTTAAAATGCCTAATAACACATAGCTACATTCATGAACCTTAATTGACTTACTATCCTTAAGGTTGAGTACACTAGCTGCAGTGTGTTTACAAATATGTTATATAGTTCCAGTCAAGGACATAAATATATTAAATTTTTATAAAATTAAGTTAAATTATAGTAATTTACGTGGGTGATCTTATCAGAAAAGATTATAGTAAAGTCTGTATATGTTAACTATTCATACAGTTTCTTCCAAGTGATATACTTCTTTTTAAGCTTTGTGTGCTGTTTATGTGTACAATTCAAAATGAATAACAAATATTACAATATAATAAAACGCCATGTATGTGTTGATACCTTCTAAATTCATTAGGTACTTCAGTGTACTTTTAATATTTGTTAAAACTGTGAAAGCACTTTGCCATCTCATAAATAGTGTGCTGGTTACTTTAAGTAGCTTAGGAGCTGACACCACACCCATACTGTCTTGTTTTAGTGCTGACATCGCTCATGACTGTTTACTTTCATTTTGTGTTGTTAGAAGGTTTAACACATTGTAATGGATTCTAACTGAAGAACCTTCATTCAGGGGTGGTAAAATAAGAGTTCCCAGCTCGTGACCATGGCGGGAAGACAAAACAAAGTAAGTGAAGTTTTAGGGCTTTTTAAACTGAACACCAGCTCATTAAACTTCTATTAGTTTTCTTAACATTAAGGGCAGATATACAAGCCAAACAGTTGTTTGTTAGTCAAAAAGGCACTTTTAGCATCAAAGAATAGATAATTACTTTTCAAGGCACTTTTTGACAGTTATTACTATCAGTTTTTATATATTATGATGTGTATTAAATATATCAGTTTAGATATTTCATGCAGCTTAGTGTAAATAATATAAAAAGGAATCATGCTCATTTAAACACACCACATTAATATGTCAGTGTAAATACATCATATTCTATACTACCAGTAAAAGGCAGGTAATTTATAAATGAACTATCTAAACATCATTTAGAGTTAGAAAAATCATGACTGTAAGTATTTACACTGTAATAGAGAAAGATATGTTACCTTGCTTTCTTTAAGGTTGTTTCCTTTAGTTATAAAATGCCACTTAGATTCTTAACATAGCTAAAAAAGGCTTTGTGGTTATCTTTTGAATCCTTGGCTATTTCTCTTTCAAAGTTAGCCTTGGATGATTTTATGAGGGACCTTAGTTTCTTACTGATGCTGATCAGGGATGTCTTTTCTTCTTGGGATTTGCTTTTTTTCTGAAATAGTTTCCTCCTTCTATTGTATAGCCTGTTTATGGCAGGGGTTCACCAGACTGGTTTCCTTCTCTTAGAGGAGTGAGTCTTGGTTTTGCTAGGGATGGCACAATCCATGCATCCTTGTAGGTGCTCATAGAGTGCATTTGTAAAGGTTTCTGCATTTTGGGAAGCATTATCCTTTAGCGTGGGGGCTGTGAAACTTACCGTCTCTGTCTTAAGAAAGGTGAAGTTTGCTTTAGAAAAGTTTTTTACTGTGGTTTCCTTCATTGTGGGTGGTGGTGGGGTGTGGACATCCAGAGTGATTAGTTTATGGTCTGATCTAACCAGTGACGGGTTGACCTCCAGTGTGGACCACCTGTCGCCCATGTTTGTGATGACCAGGTCCAAAATATTTTCACCTCTGGTAGGGGAGTTTACCAGCTGATCCAGGGCATTTGAGTTGATGAATTCCAGGAAGTGCTGGGCCAGGGAGTTTGTACTTGAGTAGTTTTCCCAATTAATGATAGGGTAATTGAAATCGCCCAATATCAGGGTGTTCGGTAGGACCTTCATGTTTTCCAGTGTCCCCAGAAAGATGGAGTGGTGGTCCTAGGTCATGGAGGGTGATCTGTAGCAGGCCACAATTTGCATTGCAGATTTGCCTGATGTTAGTTGCACATGGATGATCTCAGAGGTATCATGCTGTGCCACTAACCTGGAGGTGTCGGTATCCTTGATAAATATGGATACACCTCTCCTTTTGTGTTTCGGTCCATGTTCTGTGGCCGAAACGTGTGGTACGAGTTGTAGCCTGGTAGTGCTGGGGTGCTCTCTGGAGCCTTGAACCAGGTTTCAGTTACTGCACAGATGTCGATGTTCTCCATACTGAGGAGAGCTTCGAGCGCGTGTAATTTGAGATTTAAACTCCTGGCATTGAGTAGCATAACCCTCAGTTTTTTGTTAATTGTGCTGTTTACGGAGGTGGGTTTGACTTTTGATCCTTGCCTAAAAAAGGCACTATGGGGGCAGCAAGAGCTTTGGCCAGTATTCGAAAGCCTAGGGGTGACAGGTACAAGCTGTCTCTTGCAAAACAATGTGTATTGTCAAGCATGTTGTCCCAGGCTGACAGACACCAGATCCCCTTTAAATGACACCAGAAGCTTAGCCAATTGTTGAAATTGATCATTTTTTCTTTATACTGAGGTATCATTCTTGGTGAGGGCAGGATGCTACTCAGGGTCAGGGTCATATCAGCCTCGGCTACATGATCAGAGATCTCTTCCATGTCTCTTTTCATGTAGTCCAAGGAGGTACGTCTCAGGTCATTCACACCAACATGAACAATGACAGAGTCATATTTGTACTTGTTCTGGAGTGACCTGAGTGCTTGTGTTATGTGGCGGATTCTGGCTCCTGACAGGCAGCTAACAGTAACCTTCTGCTTGTCCAGCCTAGTAAGTGGGACGTCAGTGTGCCTGACTATAGAGTCACCTATTACTAGTGTGTTAGGTATGTTATTTCGCCTTCCATTTCTACATAGGATTGGGGGGGGCACACCTGACTGTTACTACATTTCTACATAGGATTGGGGGGGCACATCTGTCTGTTACTACATGTCTACATAGGATTGGGGGGCACACCTGACTGTTATTACATTTCTACATAGGATTGTGGGGGGGGCACACCTGACTGTTACTACATTTCTACATAGGATTGGGGGGGCACACCTGACTGTTACTACATTTCAACATAGGATTGGAGTGACTGTTACTACATTTCTACATAGGACTGGGGGGGGTACACCTGACACTTGTACATATTTGCTATGACTGTACTGGTATTTCAGGTACTCCATTTCATTCTGTATTCTAACCTATCATGCTGACTAGAGGCATATTAGTGTATTACAGGTCTTAGATTTGACTGACCTTCATTTTAGTTTCTGACGTCTTACCCTTCAGAGCTAACATCCCACTGCTTGACCTGTTGTAGTCTATCTGTGTAGGTCTGTGGGGGATGTTCTTCATAGCCATCAATCAAAGGCCTTAGCACAGCCTTTTTTTGTGTTTGTCTACATCTGTCCTGCTGGCTGAGATTGTTGTTGGGCATGTGAGCCTCCCTGACTGGCATGTGCATGTTCTATACACACACATGTGGCCCAGCACATTTCCTGCAGTGCGTTTTGTCACCTTGTCTAGTACTGGCTACTATGGTGACACCAGTATTTGTTACAGATCTCATGCTGCCACTATAGGTGTCTACTATCTGCTGGCATCCCATTCAGCCACCAGATTCCCTTGCATGCTCATATCCATACCATAGATACAAGTAACAACACATACTACTCCATTCGGCAGTTGGTAGGAAGAGTGACTTACCTTGTGGCTGTGCCAGCATTGAGGATGGTGCTGGAGGGCTGACTATGTCGGATGCACATAGTACACTCCCTATACATGGTTTAACACAGGTAGTGTCATGTTTGGCATCCCTTTTACTGTATGTGCGAATCAAAAAGAGGTGTCATTCCCTGGGTCCCTACCGTGCCAGTGTATGTGCTGTGTGTTGCCTCTTTGCCCAGGCCTGGGCATACTGGGCATGCCTCCTTCTGCCTACTGGGGTAGGCTCAGGTTGTTCCTCCTCCAAGTCACTCTGTGCCTGTGCAGGCCTTGGCAATGGTGGGGGGCTATGTGGCCCTGCCTCATGCTGTTTCTGCTGCAGCTATTTCTACAGGATCATATTGTGTAGTATGGCACAAACGATGACAATTTCGGTACATGTAGCTGGTGAGTACTGCAATGTTCCACGAGATGTGTCCAGGCACCGGAACTGTGACTTGAGCATCCCAAACACATGCTTTTTTATGATTCTGGTCTGTGCGTTTGCCTCATTATGGAGTTCTTGTTCGGGTGTGTGTGCCTTTCTGATGGGTGTCATCAGCCACAGCTCCAGTGCATAACCAGCATCCCCCACTAGGTGAACGTAAGGGATGTCCCCATTGGCAAATCTCTGCTACAGCAGCCAGTGCACACAATCATTATAATGCCCTGGGCATTGCACATGACCTGGCAGTTGATGGAAGGGAAGCCCTCATGGTTGATGTAGACCCTATCCTGCTCACCGGGTGGTGCTTTGATGCGTATGTGCATGCAGTCTATAGCACCCACTACCTCAGGGTATTCTGCTATTTGGTGGAAGAGAGGCATATTGCTGGACAACGCCTCAAGGGTGCTGCTCACTGGCATGTGCTGACATGGCATCCAAGAACTGGTGGAGTACCCTGGATGCTGATGCCTGTAAGATCCCCATGATATCCCCAGTTGGCCTTTGGAAGGTACCTGTGGATAGTATTCTTAGGCCTATACATACCTTGGAATCCGCTGGGATGGGTTCCCCTCTGTTAGTTCTGTGTGTGAGGTGTGGCCGGCACAGCTCAACAATTTGCTGTAGGAGGTCCCTGTCCACCCTACAGCACTCCATTATCTCCAGCTCATGTAGCCCCTGGTAGGTTACCCTGGGTCTGTACACTCTTCTCCTTCTCCTCACTGTGGGCTGGTCGACAGCATTCTCATCCTCACCACCCTCAGCCTCTTCCACATGTTGATATATGATAGCTGCTGCAGCCCCTATCATTTTGTTGCTTTTGTTTGGTACAATTTCCACGCTTGTGTACACCAGTGGTGTAGAGTATGCTGCCTTTGTAATTGGCTAATTCGGATACATTTCACCTGCCAGCTATGCTAGTTCTCCTTGATTAACTTCCTACTGCTGTTTTCCCTTCCCATTGCCTTCCTGTTTAAGCCCAGGTGTGTGCTGCACAAACACAGTGCTCAGATGTGCACAGAGCTGCTATTTCCTGGTTTCATATTTTTTTCTTTAAAACCCAGTGCACATTGTGCACACCTGCTTAGGCAATGTAAAAAGTGCTAAGCAGCTTCAGACATACACCCTTGCTTAGCTCTGCTAAGCTAACAGCAAACCTGAGCCACAGGGCTCCAATAAGCTTACAGTATGCCTGACACACCCCTATGATGTCAGCTAATTATTAGGCTTGCACCATGGTATTCCTGCACTTACATGGTTGGGTGCTGGCTAGCAGTAAGGGGAAATCTGGGATTCAGTATCATTCCCCTCACTTGCATAGGATTGCCTGCTAATGCATAGTTACAAGTCCCACACTGAGCCTTCCCCCTTAGCAACAATTATTCATTGGCCATGTTGTCTTCTGCCTGCCATTGAGTATAATGGCAAAAATAGTGATTTTGGATACATTGCTTGTTTCAAGTTTTTTTTTTATTTTCGGCCCGATCCCATTTGCGCACCGCTGCCCTATGCTTAAGGCCAAAACCGACTAAAAATCAGCTAAAAAAAAAAATTAAAGTTTTTTTTTTTTAAATTTTGGCAACTGTTTTCCATTCCAATGGCCATATATTTGGCCATTGCCATGCTTTGCACATACTATACACCCTTTATTTGGAGCTGTCATGGCTCCATTTTGTAGTTTGCAGAAATGTTCTCAGTTACTAACTGAGTACATTTCTACACACTACACTAGTCCTGCACAGACGTCTGACAGCTTCGTGGATCACAAATTCTCCTCATTTGCATGATTTTGCCTGAAAATGGGGTAATTTGCATACAGGAGCTGTGTCTATGCAGGAATAGTGCAGGACCGTTCGTGCACTTCCCTAGAGCTTATTCCTGGATCGCACGGTGGCCGTATTGCCTCCAGCAGCTCCTGCACTATTCATGCATGCCGTGCAGAGCTTGCTGAATCCGGGGGATTATGTATTAGTATGCAATATAACATAACTAAACCCAGTAAAACTCATATGATTAATTATTACATTGACTCATTTAGGAAAGTTATTAATGCAAATATAGATTTAAAAATCTGGTTTGATATTTTAACACCATTTAAAGTAAAAAAGAACTTTACATATAAAATATACAGAGAAATTATTAATTCTGGGAACAGAAAGGATTTGTTTGTTGGCTCCAATGTATCAAAGAACTAAAAGTTTTAGATATGCAAGTAATAAAAACAACACACAAAATTCCACAACAGGACTGGCTACCTTTACAGAGTATTCTGTCATATTCGCAAGATTTAAGTAGAAAAATTAACAATTCTTCATTTAAAGAAATACCTAAATTTATGAAATACATATATGAAATCATATAAAATGACTTTGACATGGGAAACAGTATTTCAAAATTTTACAAAAGATTGATAAACTATAAAACAATACCCAAAACCTCATATTGGAAATATATAACAAAAGGACACTCAGTAGAGTTAACTGAAGATATTAAAACAGCTATCTTATTATCAATAAAATATACATCCTTTACACAATACTGGAAAGTTTTTAATTGGAAATGCTTGCACAGAACTTTCTTAACCCCAGACAGCATCAGTAAAATTAGTTCTTCCATAAAAGGAATATGTTGGAGATGTGAGCAAGTACACAATGCAGATTGGAACCACATTTTCTTTGATTCTGTTAAAATTAAGCCATTTTTGAGTGGTATTAATAAGTTTCTACAAGCTTTATTTAATGAATCATTTTATTTAACTAAAGCTCTTGTAGTATTAAATGTGAACGAAGGTCCTCAGAATAGGTCAAACATGTATCTAGTATGGACTATACTTGCAATTTCAAGGAAGTGTATAACAAGGAGATGGAATACAAACACAATACCAACTTTGGAAGACTTCTGCAGCCTACTGAAGACCACAGCATTATTGGAAATTAAAATTAAAGAACTAAGAATTTATCCAAAGCCATTTATCAACAACTCTTGGGGAAAACTCTAATCCTTGATTGACACTATACAATAATTGATCAGACACTCTGATAATGGATTGTACATACTTATAAAGTAACTGTATACATTAATATCTGTTATGGTGTCAGGCTAATGTAAATAGTGTACATAGTTATTTAAGAAGTTATGTATAAATACAATGGAATTCATTCAAATGTATCTGAAAAATAAAAAAAAAATTCAGAAAGAAAATATGTACTACCGCAACACCTTTATTTCCAGCAATTATCTAGGTTTATGTGACCAATATTTAAACTCTGTCCCTGTCTTTGGGCCTTTGCTCCCCCAGTCTTTCTGGCTTTGTCCAGATTTCTTGCACTAAGAGGTTGGTAGGTATGATAGTCTGTGAAAACACCAACATACTACTGCCTCATCTGCAAAAGATGTAAGTAATTCCGGATTAGCACCATCAACACCATCACCCATGCTAGCTTTCCCAGTCCACTGAGCCACACAGGTCACTAGACAGAGAGGGGTCATTCATCACCCAATCAACAGCATACATATGTACTTTGTTATCCTGAGTGAAGCGAGCCATATGGTGTGTGAGCTGTATCTATGTTACAGCCCTGAGATTGCCTGGTCCACTGATATACCATAGCTGATTTTCTGTTACAGTAATTACCTGGGTACACTCCTGTGTTGGGGGTGAGGGAACAACAGCACATGATCAGCTTTGGTTGACAGTAGCCGAGACATCATGTGTGCCCACTGTTTAACATCTTCCTTGCCTGATGTTGTGAATATTCCAACCATGAGACCTAATGAAAATTAAGGAACACATACTATTGGACTGGCTATCAGTTTTCCCATGTGGATGTTAACTCTGACTAAATAGCCACTATATTTCCTTGCATAACAGCAGTAAATCCATAACATACGAGACCTTATAGTAAACCTTGCAATTACTGTGTAGGTTATGGACTTACCTTTAGAATGCAGCAGTTGACAGAACTGTAGTTCAGGTCTGACTCTGTGTGATGCAAGCAGTACATGCCAATGCTTGGAGAGGTGCATGTTCTGTAGGTTGCCTGGCAGCAGTTTTTACTATATGTATGTGAGTAGGCTTAAGGTGTCAGTCCCTAGAGCACTAGGTTGTCAGTAAATGTGCTATGCATCATCTCTTAGCCAATGCCAGGGTGTACTGGGCATGCCTACATCTGCCTACAGGGACATCATCAAGGGGCTCCTCCTTCGAGTCATCCTGAGAGTGTGGCTGTGGTGACCTAAGCACTGGTGGGGGGCTATGTATCCCTTCCCTTTGCTGATCCTGCTGCAGATTCCGCAGGATCATACTGTGTATCATGGCACATACTGTGAACATACAGTGGATATAAAAAGTTTACACACCCCTGTTAAAATGCCAGGTTTTTGTGATATAAAAAATGAGACCACAATAAATCATTTCAAAACTTTTCCCACCTTTAATGTGACCTATAACTTGTACAAGTCAACTGAAAAACAAACAAATCTGTTAGGGGGAAAATATAAAAAATTAAAAAAATGTACAATAAGCTCTTTGCATAAGTGTGCACACCTTTAAATTAATACTTTGCTGAAGCACCTTTTGATTTAATTACAGCATTCAGTCTTCTTGGGTACACACATGCCATCAATTAAAGAGACTCTGATTAATCCCAAATAAAGTTCAGCTGCCCTAGTAGGATTTTCCTGATATTTACTCAGTTGCCTGCAACAGAAAAAGCCATGGTTCACAGAGAGCTTACAAATCATCAAAGGTATCTCATTGTTGAAAGATATCAGTCAGGAGAAGGGTACAAAAATTTTCCGCAGCATTGGGTATACCATGGAACACATTGAAGACAGTCAACAAAAAGTGGGGAAAATATGGGACAACAGTGACATTGCAAAGAACTGGACGTCCCTCCAATATTGATGAAATGACAAAATGAAACCTGGTCAGGGAGGCTGCCAGGAGACCTACAGCAACAGTGAAAGAGCTGCAGGAATTTCTGGCAAGTAATGGTTGTGTACTACATGTGACAACAATCCCCTGTATTTTCCATATGTCTGAGCTATAGGGTAGGGTTGCAAGACAGAAGGCTTTTTCTTACACAGAAAAACATCCAGGATGGGCTAAATTTGCAAAACAATACATCAAGTCTCCCAAAAGCATGTGGGAAAATGGATTGTGGTCTGATGAGATCAAGGTTAAACTTTTTGGCTACAATTCCAAAAGGTACGTTTGATGCAAAAACAATACTTCACATCACCAAAAGAACACCATCCTTATGGTGAAGCATGGTGGTGGCAGTATAATGTTTTGGGGTTGCTTTTCTTCCGCTGGAAGTGGGGCTTTAGTCAAAGTGGAGGGAATTATGAACAGTTCCAAATACCAGCCACTTTTGGCCCAAAACCTTTAGGTGTCTGCTAGAAAGCTGAAAATAAAGAGGAATTTCACCTTTCAACACAACAATGACCCCAAGCATATATCCAAATCAACAACATAATGGGTTTTACTAAAGAAAATAAAGTTTCAGAATGGCCCAGACAGTGCCCAGACTGAAATCCAATAGAAAATCTGTGGGGTGAGCTGAAGAGGACTGTGCACAAGAGAATTCCTCACAATCTGACAGATTTGGAGCATTTTTACAAAGAAGAGTGGGCTAATATTGCCAAGTCAAGATGTGCCATGCTGATAGACTTCTACCCAAGAAGACTGAATGCTGTAATTAAATCATAGTTTAAGGGTGTGTACTGTGCACACTTATGCAACCAGCTTATTGTGTATTTTTTATTTTTTAGATTTTTCCCCTAACAGATTTGTTTGTCTTTCAATTGAATTGTACAGGTTATAGGTCACATTAAAAGTTGGAGAAGTTTTTGAAACTATTTATTGTGGTCTCATTTTTTTATATCACAAAAGCCTGGCATTTTAACAGGGGTGTGTAATCTTTTTATATCCACTGTATGTGCACATGTGGCTGGAGAGTACTGTAGGTCTCCACCAGATATATCGAGGCACAGGAATCATGACTTCAACAACCCAAACACACACCTATGATGTTCCTAGTTTGTGCATGTGCCTTATTATGGCATTCTTCCATGGGTGTGTACATTTCTGATGGATGCCACAGCCACAGTTCTAGTGCGTAGCCAGCATCCCCCAGTAAATGGCCATGTGGGATGTCCCCTCTAGCAAATATCTGGTACAGCTGTGATGCATGCCAGATATGGGAGTCATGATAGCTGCCAGGACTGTCAACGCACATATTCACATTAATACCCTGGGAATTGTGCATGACCTGGCAGCTGATAGAGTAGTGCCCCCTATGGTTGGTGTAGATTCTACCTTCCTCACTGGGTGGTGACTTGATGTGTACATGAGTACAATCTATGACACCTAGTACCTCAGGATAGTGTGCTATATGGTAGAATCATTGTATATTGCTAGCATTGCATATTGCTAGCCCTTGCCTCAGGAGTGAGGGGAAAATATAAGTGTTCACTGGCATGTGGTAGCATGGCATCCATGAAATGGTGGAGTACCCTGGATGCTGATGCCTGTGAGCCCCCCATCATGTCCCCCATTGGTCTTTGTAAGGTACCTGTTGCTATTATCCTAAGGGCTGCACATACCTTTGTTTCCACTAGGATGGGTTCGCCTCTGTTGGCTCTAGGCCTGAGTTGAGGGCGGCAGAGCTCAGTGAGTTCTTTTAGTATGTCCCTGTCCACCCTGTAGCACTCCACAATCTCCAGCTCATGTAGCTCCTGGAAGGTTTCCCTGGGCCTGAACACTCTTCTCCTTCTCTGCCTAGACTTATTGTCAGCAGCAGCAGCAGCAGCATTGACTTCAGCATCTAGCACATACAGATGTAACAGACCTGCAGCACCCCCTGGTGTTCTCTCAATTAAAATTCCCAACTCTGTACTCCAACTGTGTAAAGTATAAGGGAAATATCAGATTGTATGGTGTATGCATACTTTATAGTGCTCTACTGTAAGTGCTGCCTGCATGATTGGCTAGCTATGATGCATTGCCTAGTATATCATGAACATCATTTAATGGCCCTAGTTGAAGTTAAGGAAGGATCAACACTAATTAGTACATCACTGGCCTTTTAGATACTCTGTGCACTGTGGCACACCACCCAAATGTGTGCCCGTAGGTAAGTGCTGCTTAGCTGTCAGTGCACACACCCCCAAACTTCAACTCTCAGCACAGCGGCATGCTGTGCAAACACATGGAAACATGTACCCTGTAGGTAAACAAAGCTTAGACATCAGTGCACGCACACCCCCAGGCTTCCACATTCAGCTTGGTGGCACACCATGCAAACAGGTGCAGCTAAGCTCCAAACAGCTTAGAAGTTATTGGACACACCTCTGCTGATGTCAGCTATTTCCTGTGTGGACACCAACATGGTTTTCTGCCTACATGGAGGGGATATGCAGACACAGTTACCCCATTATGCTATTCAGTAACTCCACCTCATTTGCATAGGGATCCATGCTCACAACCTGGATACTACATGCTTCCAAGCCCTTCCACATTAGCAACAGCTCCAATGCTCCATTGTAGATACTGCATGCAGGGTCTTGCAATACATTTCTGTCTCATGATATTAGTATTTGATTTTTCCACTTTTTTTTATAAGGCATGTTTGTGCATTGCCAAGATTATTAAAATAAAAATTTTATTTTACCATATTTACTGTAACTTTTGGAACACACAGAGGATAGTTTTCTTTATATCTGTGTGTGCTGTGCCACTTCTGTCTATCTACCTACATTTTTACAGCCCTTTTGTCTGTCTGCAGTCCTGTACAAGTAAGTTTTCCATGTACACTATGGACACTGACACGGGGTCTGCAGGACTGCTTATCTGCTTGCTGAATCACTCTGTCTCCCTCATTTGCATGAGATTCATCTGCTTATGAGGTGCTTTGCATGCCACAGAAGTTTCCATGTTGGTATGCTTGTGTGCGCCGCTCAGCAGCGCTTAATGAATCTTAATCTGTTTGTGGCTGTGTTAGTAGCATGGCTCAATGCCTACATGGAAAAAAAAAGTGTAGGCTTTAGTAAATTCTCCCCTGGGTGTTACCTTCAATGGAAAGTACAAAATATGAGCCTACTGGATCAAATTGCACTAAGTACAGTAGCAGATCATCCCATCCTTCATTTCCGTACCTTTCCCTTTTAACTGTTACCTATAAATCAACCCCTTTTCTCAATTTAAGATTACCTAACTCCCACATAAGGTTCTTGACACTGTAAATCTTTTACATCTCAGACTATTTAGGAATAGTAATCCACTCCTCAGAGAAAGAATTAGTTACCCGCTTACCTATCATTGTCACCATCCTATGTGACTAACCCTGCTGGCTTTAACTCTGCCTGCCTACTTGCTGTTTTCCACTTTCTAAATTTTCACCTGACCCATAAACTGAAAGTACCCATATAGTCTTCATCCAAGCCATTACTTCTGCCAGTTATGGAAAGCAGTTATTACTTAGCTAAGCAAAGCAATACCTGCAACATATTTTATTTTTATTTTATTTATTTTACATTTGTTTACCGGGAAAGTCTTACTGGACACATGCCCTTTTTAGTGGAGGCTCGGGGAGAAAAATCCACACTGAACATACAGAAGAAATAAAACAGAAAAACAATACAGAAGTGACAATACAAGTCAATAGCAATTATTACTTAGATAGGCAAAGCATTACCTGCAGTGTATGGCAATTATTACTTAGCTAGGCAAAGTATTACCTGCAGTGTATGGCAGTTATTACCCAGATAGGCAAAACATTACCTATAACATATGACAGTTATTAGTTAGCTAAGGAAAACATTACCTGCAAAGGTTGGCAATTATTATCCAGCTAGGCAAAGCATTTATTTATTTTTTTAACATTTGTTAACCAGGAAAGTCCGACTTGGAACAATGCCAATTTTCAGGGAAGGCCCAGGGAGAAAGGCTCCAGATGCATGTCTTTGTAATGTGGGAGGAAACCGGAGTACCCAGAGGAAACCCACACGAACGCAGGGAGGACATGCAGACTCCGCACAGAAGACACCGCAGCCAAGAATTGAACCAGAGAACCTCTTGCTGTGAGATGACAACACTACCACTGCACCACTGTGCCATCTATTACATTACCTGCAATGTATGCCAATTATTACCTATCTAGGCAAAGCATTGATGGTATTTATATGGCTGGCACATTCTTCCCTTAATCTGATTTGCGCCATAAAGCCTTTTAATATACTCTTGTCTAGTGCCAATGCTATACATCTGGAATGTATGAAGATATATTATCAGTACCCTTAGTTTTGAAGTTCCTTGTTTTTAGGCCTAGTGCATCCATCACATACTCTTCCCCCCTCACCCCAAAGGGTCCATGTTTGCATGTTTCTATCCCCATTTCCTTTTCTATTGTACACATCTTTAGTTTCATATTTTATATATGACTCGTGTTTTATTCCTACCTAAATTACTGCTTCTTACATCGCAAACATTTCTCTTACATGGCCTTTTTTTTATGAACAGTCCCGAGGAAAACCTGATAGAATGACACCAGGGTCTCTGTGTGTTATGTTATGATGTTCTGTCTCATTCTTAGATAATTTATCTTTCTAGTACCTGGTGCCGAGCCCCTTTATATTACTAAAACAACACTGCATGAACATGTACTACAAATGATTAGAATGATTTGGCATCACAAAGTCCAATTCACTGTACACAGAAAAGTCTTTTTCCCCTTCTGCTACAACTTGCCATGTATAATACTACAGTTTTTAAGGCCAGCTGAGCAAAATTCAGCTGTTTTTTTTTATAGATTGTTATTTTTCTGAATGACACTATTTACACTGGTTTCAACATCATAGCTCTGCTTCAGCAACAAAAATGGCATCTAACCCATCAGTAACATCAGAAGTAAATCTAATCACAAATATCTTTCTCTTGTCTTGCTTTCTCAGCTGGCAGAAATATCCATAATTAAAGCTTTGAGGAAATATATTCAATCTGAAAAATACAGTTGTGCATAATCACAGAACCATAGCATCCCCAGCTCAAACCTTTCTGACACGCTTTTCCTGCTTAACATAATACCTTTCCTGTTGTGTTAAATTCATATTAATTTTATGTTCATCTCAAACTTCTGCACAAAATAAAAACATTAATGATTATATACTTATTACACATACTATATTATTTATGTGCATAGTTTCTTTGTTTTTCCTATACTTTTTGTCATTTTATTAAACAAAGCTCTAAAACTAAGAGGAATCTATAATTACTACTAGCTCATATAGGTTTTCCTCATACACCTCAGCCACAAACTCCAACCTCTTAAACCACCAAAACAAATTACTAAGCCAAAATATTGTTCTTCTAAACCACACTCAACTTAATTTTTTTTTTTTTACTTTTCTTATGCAATTGACTAATCTTTATATTTGTCCTTTCATATGTGCAGCTACATAGAGCAATCTTATCCAAATAATCCAGAAAAATAAGCTAGGCATACTTCCACTGAAAATGAACTAGTCCTCTCCACAACCAAACCAGGTCTCACATAGTACTGCAACACTAGTGTAAAGGGAGAAGTGAGCACTTGATCACCTTATTCAAGCCAAGGCAAAGAGTTCTGACTGACTTACTCACCTCAGTTTGTTGACTTTCCCTTCCTGTCTAGAAACCCCTACCCATGTGTCTAATTGACATTTGTGCCCTCCCTTCCTCTGTTTGAAATTTTGACCTTCTTCCTAGGCCTAATGTTCCCATCATTTTCAGCACCTGGGTGTCCAGTTCGAGTTAGTCTAGTGCTAAAATCCCTCCGTTGATGAAATTGTAAGTATTCAATAATTGACTTACTTTCATTATAGCAGGGTTTGCTTTGACCAGCATAATTAAGTAGGTTATTTTACAAAATCGATTACTTGCCTCACACAGTTAAATCAAAAATGGTCAATGTTTCTGTTGTCAATTTAAATTATGTGCCTGTTTGTGATTGTTGACAATTTTCACATTTTTTACAACACTGAGCAATAAGATGATGCAATGTTCTCCCACAAAGAAAGAAAACTTGTGTTTGTATAACAATGCAATGATTGTTTTGCACATAAAGTAGCCTGGGAACACAAACTAGTTAAGCACTGTTTATTGAATGCAAAACAAAACATCCCCAACCAATAATCCAGACTCGGAAAGGCTTCTTTGTTTTAGTCAAATTCATTACTGTGCCAAAATACTCTGACAAAGCCTATTTAATTTCCATAACTGGTATAAAGTCAGTTTGTAAATGAATACAAAATTGTCTTCTTTATTTGCATGTTTTAAATATGTATCATCAGAACACATTATCATGCTTGATAAAGTTTTCAATAATGAGGCGTCTACTGTAGTCAGGTTCAAAAGTCTCATTACAAATGACTTATTTTCCAACTGAATCAAAGCTTTTTTTATTTTTCAGTGGTAAACCCAATGATTTTAAGACTAATTTCACAATGTTTTGATAATTCAAAAAAGATTTAGTAATGGATGGAATGCGTGTTAAATGATCATAGGAATCAATGCAATGTCTTCTTTTTCACATGGAGTAATCAGTTCTATTTGTGGCCAGTGCATACTATCAGGATGAAGCATGTGATGCTTAACACATACACGTGTACATTAGATTTTTTATCCGTTTACTCCCGTTTTTCACTTCATGCAATATCAGAGCCTGGGAAAAAGAGAGAATGATCTGCAAATAACACATGGATATGAATACAACCATCCTAGACAAATGAACACTAAAAATCCTCTGCTGCTGTTACTCTTGCCTTTTTCTTTGATAATTTTATTGAAAATATTTTTAAACAACGAACAAATTCAACCTAATCTAAGCTCCCCCTTTTTTGTATAACTACTTCCTGAAAATCAAAGAAATAATCAATGCTATTATTTCAATTCAAAGTGCTTCACAGGCAAAATTCCATAATGCCACCAGCAGTAATAGTACCTTAATTATAGGTTCATAGGTTCATAGGTAGGTACTAATCTATCTGCCCGAGGGCATTTATAAGCCTAGCCAGAGTGTGTCGGCTTTTGCCGCCCCATTGATTAATTAACTGAGCCTCTGTCAAGCAGAGCCAATGAAGTGATCCCAGGGATGTATTTTCTGTTACCCATCCACTCGTCAAGGCTTCTCTTGAAGAGTGTTAGTGAGGGGCTCTGCCTAATGTAGTTAGGAGTTTTGTTCTAAAGCATGGGGAGTCTCTGTGACGGGAATCTACCCCTCCAGCATGTTCTATTTATTGTTGTGGCAAGGTTTAGCTCACTAGAGTGCGTGGGTCGCAGTGACTTGGATTTCTTTAGGTGGAGCATGTCCATCAATTCTGAGTTGGACATGGCTTTGTAAGTCAGGCAGAGATCACCTCTGAGTAAGCGATATGCCACTGAGTACAGACAGAGTTTTTTCAGTCAGGCTGTGTAGGACATATGTTTGAGGCCAGTAATCCTCTTGGTGAGATGCTTTTGTGGTCTTTCCAGCTGTTGTAAGTGTCTTGTGAGGTACATCCCAAATGAGGCACTGTACTCTATGATGGGTCTGATGAGAGACAAGTAGAGGGGCACTATAATCTCTTTATTTCTAGATGTGAACCCCGTAGTAATTAGATGGGCCACATAGAAGGATTTCCTAACTACTTTGGCAATATGATTGTCAAAGGAGAGATTACTATCTACCTGGGTCCCCAGATCTCTTATTACCCCTTCTGTATTAAGGGGGCTGCCACCTATGTGGTAATTTGTGGGTGTTTTGTTTTTCCCAAATGGGATGACTATGCATTTTTTGGCATTAAGCTTGAGGCCATGACTTTGACACCAGGTGTGTGTCTCAGTAAGGCCTTTTTGAAGGATGTCCGTGTCAGCTGGAAAGTCAATTATGGCTCCCAGCTTGCAGTCATCGGCGAACGTGGTTAGCCTCCTGTACTTCTGAGAAATATATGCTGAACAGTAGGGGTCCCTGAACTGAGCCTTGCAGGACACCACTTGTGACTGGTTTAGAGTTGGAACTTTAGCCCGCTATTCTTATCATGTGAGTTCTGTCTGTAAGCCAGTTGGCAACCCATCTTGTGACATAGGGGTTTATGTTCAGGCTGGTGAGTTTTTCTATAATACCCGAGTGAGGAATGGTGTTGAACGCCTTGGCGAGATCAAGGTAGGCTGTGTGAACCACCTTTCCCTCATCTATGGCCTTGGTGACTGTCTCGAAGAAGTCAACCAGGTTTAGTAGGCATGATCTGCCCTTAACAAAGCTGAACTGGGTCGGATCAAGTGTTTGGAGGTTCCCAATGTCTTTGTTAATGAGTTCCATGATGATGCGCTCCATAACCTTGCAGACCAGGCTAGTCAGGCTTATGGGGAGATAGTTACCAGGGTCAGTTGTGGCCCCTCCTTTGTGAAGCGGAATAACTGTTTCTTTGTGCCATTCTATGGGCACGTAGCCTGTGGAGAGGCAGAGGTTGAACAGCGTGTTTAGGTGGGGTGGTTAGTTCATTCTGTAGTTCGTGCAAGACACAGCCTGGGACACCATCTGACCCCATTGATGCTGTGTTTTTTGCTTTTGAAAGGGCAGTTTTCACCTGTGCTTCTGTGATTTCTGATGGGGTATTTCCTGTACTTATCAAAATATGATGATACTAGAAGTTATATGTTCCACAGATGTTTTCCTTCCATGATTGATTGTGTACAATTAAGAAACCTGGATCGATTCAATAGTAAAAACTGACAGTTTCAGAAAATTAAAATTGATACTGCATTAGAGCAAATTATTTGCTCTTCAGAAAATCATATACATATTTCAGTCCAGTATTACTGTCTGGAATGTAATTTCTTTAATGATGGGACAACAAACCCTTGCCATGTGCGTAACAAATATTTTTATTTCCAAGATGTAATGGAATCAAGTGCCATATCTTTGATCAAGTGGATCTATAACCAGTTAACCAGGCAAATCTAGGTAGCAGATAAGAATGATTTTGCACCATATCATAATGCACTATGGAAGGGTTTGCCGCCGCGCTCCCTCATTATCTCATAACGTTTAAAATTATGCCTAAATGATTTGTATTTTGACCAAACACTTCCATCAATATTTACACAGATGACATTAACACTAAAAAAAATTATTTTCTAAATTGACATTAACATATGCCTCAGTATCTTGGGGCAACTGGTAATTAGATTTTATTAACGTGTATGACTTTTTGGGTCTCAGAGTCACAATAAGTGTAGTCTGAATGGGAAATCATTGGATATGGTTTCTGGTTTTAAAAACATAGGCATACAACTTGACAATAGGTTGATAATCATGAATTGCATTTTGAATATCCAAAGCTGGGGTTGTGTAAATAGATTTATGGAATCAAACAAAACAGGAAGTACTTTTCCCTCAATCTGTAAATCATATAAGGTCAGGGGTGGGATATTAATATAGTTTATGTCATACTAAAATCAATTGTAAAGCTCTAGGAAGTATACAAAGATGTGCTGTAATGGGGTTAACTTCCTTCAGTCTTATGATATACTATAAAAGCCTTAAAACCTTAGCCCTTTTTACACTGTCATATGAAAGAGAAGATGGGGAGCTTACTTATTAATGATTTTTAAGGGCTGCAAAGGCCCTTTCCTTTTCAAAATTCTTGGTTTAAAATAATGCAGACTTATGAGAATAAAGAATTAATGAGAAACTGCAGATGTTATAATACAAATAGAAGCTCCCTGCTCTGTCCAAACCCCCTCTACACTGTTTCTGGTAATCTGCAAGTGCCGCTCGGGTTTTTCATTTATTGCTGTTTTTTTCAGAATTAGCATTTTGTAGCATGTACGAGTCTGCATCTGCATAACAACTACAAGCTGCAGATCTGACAAGCTTAAAAGTTACTGTTATCTGAAGTGTATAATCACCAGTATAAGAGCGGATCTGTGTGGTTTCAACCTGTACCATATTCTATTAATGTATGTTTATCCTTAGCCACTTTTTGCTGCTCCATACTTGTTCATAAATGACCCTCTCATATATCACCGAGACTTGCTTTCCTTTCTCCATTCCTTCCTTTACTTATGTATAGTTAGTCCCTCCAGTCATTTTTGCCATACTCTGTTAACTCCTGCTTCTTTTTTACTTGATTGTACTGTTTGTTTTAAACCTAATTCATTATGTTATATTCCGGTAGCGATGTATATTCACTAACACAAAATCCCCACTATTTTTAACCTGTCTTCCATACACTGTTCTCTACTTTTAAATGCAAAAGCTGCCTGTATTTACTGATTGATTTTTTTTGTTTTGTGAGGTATGCTGGGCAGCTGCGACTTGGTTCCAGTCCACTTCATTCACCCTCACTCTGCTCCCCTACTCTTCCCCTAAATTCCACCCACCCCACTACACCTCAATTTAACCATCAGTATCTCTTCCCCAATTTCCTTTTATCCAATCCACACCTTTCTTTTTCCCTCCAAATTTCCCAACACCTTCTATTTCCACCCCTACTCAAACTCATTCCACATCCATTTCCCCTGCTTTCCAAACCCACTAAAACACTGCACACCAACTTAAATGAAATCCAATAACACCACACACCTTTCCACTGTAACTTACCTAAATATCCACTCATTATTATTCTCTCCACACTCCTCTGTAAACAAATACATCTCACTGCTCTCAATCCCATCTCCTTCTCACCTCATTATTTCACCACCTCTACATCACTTCCTACAAAGTTTACAAGCTATACCTGCATATCTCCTAACTTCTATCTAGTAGACTTTCTCTTCCAATACAAACTAAAAATCACCCCTCTCATAAACAAGGTCCTCATAACTCCTACAGGCTACACTACCAAATCCTCTCAATAGCACAACAGCAAATCTCCCACAAAACTGGAGTCTTTACCTTATATATTTAATTTCACTACTTTGCCCTTATCAGGAGACATACACCCCAAACCAGGCCCCACTCCAACTATTATCTCCACACCTCCCCCTGGAACTAACTCCAATAAATCCATTTGCATAGTAACTATAAATATTCAAAGTATTCCAACAAAATCTCCAATTTACAGACATGGATTACCCATAATCAACCAGACATTATTGTCATCACCGAGACCTGGTTAAAACCTGACATTAAGGACTCAGAATTACTCCACCCTGGTTTTCAAACTATTAGATCTGACAGGCCCAACAAAAAAGTAGGAAGAGTAGCACTAATTTCCCTAAGTCATTCAGTGTAGTGCCCTACACCAATCCCATTCCACAATTCAACAATGCTGAAATAACCATTGCTCTCCTAAAGCTTAGCAACTACAAAAGTATTTGTATTATTGCTCTCTAAATACCCCCTGGAAACAATATCCCTTTACTAGAAAAAATTCTTGCCTGGATCTCTACTAACATTAAAAGTGAAATTGTTATTCTAGGTAAATATTAAATATCAACTAGCTAAACTCAAACTCTAACTCCCATACTGCTAACATTAACCTATTCAATTATACTCAACTCATAAGCACCCTGACTAGACCAAACAAGGATAACACTATAGGATCAACCCTAGACTGGATTCTCGTCTCCCACCCTAATAAAATATCTGAAGCTGGCACTCTTCTAGACACACTCAGTGACCACCTCCCAGTCTTTATCTGCCACTCACCTTCAGCCCTCCAAAATCAACACCAGTACAAACAGGTAAGGAAGCAAACTACCTTCAACCCTCTAATCTTTATTGATATCCTCAAAAATATTAACTGGCACATATTAAAAACTCTCTCTCTCTCTCTCTCTCTCTAGACAATTATGTAGATTATTTCAATACTACATTTCTGGACAAACTAAATATCCTTGCACCACTCCGCATGAAAAGGATCAAAATGAACTATGCTCTTTGGCTCTCAAAGCCTAATAAAAATCTAATGAACCTCAGAGATAAAACATGGAAACATTATCAAACTTACAAACACCAGGACACCCTAATATACTTTCAACAGCTTTGTAATCAGGTAATAAAGCTAGTGCATAAAGACAAAAAAGCTTACTTCACAAACCTGCAGTCTAACCATAAACAAACCCTCTAAAATTCTGAAATTCCATCTCATCTCTCCTGAACCCTGGCACAAAAACAATCCTTGTTCACACCCTGACAAACCTTCTCATTAACTAGCCTCTTTCTTTAACTCTTTTCTTTATACATTCTATAGCCAACATCAACGCCAGCTTTCCTCATGACAGACATAGCTTGACACTGCTTTACAAGAAATCTACTCCTCTCACACCATTTCTACAAGGCCCTCTTCCACACTTGAACCCAACCACCATTCTACCTCTAATTTCACTGTCAACCCCATTTCTACCACAACTATTAAAAGACTACTCCATAAGCTTAAAGCCTGCTCTAATGCACTTGACACTTTACCCCCAGCATTCATAAATATTGCTGCTGAAGCCATTGCATTCCAGATAAGTATCTTAATTAATGGATCTGTTCAAGAATCTTATGTGCCCAAATTAAGGAAGAAAGCCTACATTCTTCCTCTTCACAAAGGCAGCAAAAACAAGGATATTTCCAACTTTTGTCCAATTGCTATCCTGTCCCCAATCTCTAACATCTTGGAAAAGTACATTCAAATTCAACTAATGCCCTACCTACTGAATAACCACCTCCTCTCCTCCACACAAAATGGTTTCAGGTCAGGCACTACAACTGCCATTATTTCTTTCCTGGATACTGTTAACAGAGCTCATGATAATGGGAAATTGTATCTACCATATTCTTAGTTCTATCAAAGGCATTTGATACTGTTTCTCATACTTTGCTACTATCTCAATTTTCGAACTTTGAACTTTCCCCACCACTCTCAGATGGTTCTCTAACTATCTAAAGCTAGGCAACAGTCTGTCAAACAGAAAACTCTGTCTCTTCATATTTTAACACCTCTACTGGAGTTCCCCAAGGCTCTAAACTGGGTCCCCTGCTATTCAATATTTTCATTAGCAATTTCCGCAGATCTATGACCAGTGGAGCACTTATTCAGTATGCAGATTACTCAACCATCATCTGCTCAGCTCACTCTATCTCTGAACTCCAACTGAAAACCCAAACAGCCTTCTCCACCACCGAGTCCTGGATGCTTAAAAAACACCTTGCCCTTAACCCAAACAAATCCAAGATCATGCTTTTCACCACCAAAAAATCAAGCCTGTTTCACAAGCCATGTTCTATATCTACTCCCAAAGTAAAGCACTCATAGAAGTTGTTAGCCACACAAAACTTCTAGGAGTATACATAGACAAACACCAAACATTTGATATACACCTGCAACAAAACATCAAAACAAAACCCATCAGAAACCTGGAATGCTCTAGAGGGACAACCAGTTCCTTAGAACCTCCTCCAAACAAACTCTTCCCTCCAGTTACTTACTCCCCTCCCTAATGTATGTCACCCCTCTACTCACCTACCTCCAAACCACTCTAAAAGCCAAACTTGAGACATGTTACAGTAAAATTAAAAATGTGCAACAAATTCTAAAAACTTCTCCCATCACTGTACTGCTCTTCACTCCCTGAAATGGCTGGAACTACCAAACTACCTCAACTATCTGCAACTTACCACTGCTCATAAACTTATCTTTAAACCTTCTGATTGCTCTGCCTTTAGTTCTATCTTCACCTTCTACCTCTCAAATAGGCACCTTAGATTTGAGAATCAGCAGCTTCTTCAGGTTCACAAACCAAACCTGCTACCTTCCATCTTCTCTTCTCTTACTCTTTAGCCAAGAATTGGAATGCTCTACCATTGGCAATAAGAACAATCCCAAATCCTGCCCACTCCAAAAAGTTTCTACACACTTACTGTACCTATCATCTACCTAGAACTGTACTTACACTCAGCCTACTTGAATACTCAGGTCTAATGATATATTCTCTCCCGACTTTCTATGCTTTGTTTATCTAAAAAGCAAGTGAATTTTGAGTTGAGCTGGGAAAAGGAAACCAGAAGAGCATATCACATAAATGTTCTGAAACCATGGAGAGAAACCTCATCTGAAATTATATTTGCTGCAGAATTTAAGGTTCATTTGCATGTCCTAAAGTCAAAGTACAATGTGCATTATCAGTGATTCAGAAACAGGAAGTAAAAGAATTTAAACACCAACATAAGGCCATAGTCTCATAGCTGTTTTGCAAAAATAACTTAATACAATAAAACAAAGAAAATGTACCTGAAGAAAAGGGCACAATACCAAATTGAATACCAGCTTCCCAGTCCAGACCAGTTATGGATGAAGTACAAAATATACTTAAATTTGAAGTTATAGAAAAGAACCAGAGTGAGTGGAGCTGCCCTGTTGTACTGGTATCTAAGCCTGATAGTCTTTATGATTTTGCAGTTAATTCAGGAAACTAAATAAACATATCTAAATTAAATTTTTATCCTATGCTCTTAGTGGATAAAATGACTAAGAAATTGGAAATGGCTGGTAGAACGTCTATACCTGAGGAAGTGTAGCGGATTGGGTAGTGGAAGTAGGTCAGCTGATTAATGGCTCCTGAGTGCCGAGCTATTGAAAAACGTTCAGTGATGCATTCATTACATTTGAGAGATTCCTGATGTCAGTCAGTAAAGGTAATGGATGGCATTCCCTGGGATGAGATCTAAACTACCCCTTGGATAACTAAATTTTTTAAATATTAGTCTAATTCACTTAAAATTTTTACAGAACAACAGGTTATGCATCAACGTACATTTTATGAACAATAATAAGAGTGAAACTGTAATCTCTGACATTATTGACTGACTGTAATCTTTTGGGATTTTCTGAAAAGTCAAATATTTAACAAGGGACAAGGCAAAATATGTGAAAAAATCAGGGACATTATGAAACATTCTGGAAAACAGAGAGGTTTGTCCACATTTATTTTCATATGTTCTGCTTATCATGCTTTCAGCTTATTTTATTGAGTGGTCTGTTCAGAATCTGCTTTAGTTTTGCATATGTACAGATATATTAGAAAAATATACTGAAATCATGTTAAAGACAAGAAATTGCACTTCAAAATCATGGGTGTGATTTCTGCATTTCATCTCATGAGAATGGAATTTCATTTTCTTGTGAACCATAAATTAGTGTCCATGGCTATTTTTCATGATTTTTTTCTAGTACTGCTTGCCACCTTACTGTGATGAGGCTCCAGTGAAGGAGAAGTGGACTAATGAACTGAAGTGACCTTTACACAGCTAAAGAATATGCCATGCCCAGAACCCATACTTACAGCTCATGTCCTTTCAAAATAATTCCTAGCACATATGGATGCGTCAGGTGTAGGCATAAGTGTCATTTTATCTCAGGTTGTACAGCCAGAGGAATAGACCACCTACTACATTATTAGGAAGCTTAGTTAAACCAAAAAATACTTCTCAGCTATAGAAAGAGAGTTTTTTGCCACAATGTGGACCCTCTCCAACCTCAAATATAACCCCTTAATCACAAATCAGGTCCCCCTTCAATGGCTATTCCCACTTTAGGACAACAATCCAAATCTATCTCAATGGAAACTGAACATTCAGCCTTTTAGCTTTAAGATCATAGGCATCAGATAAGCTAGGCCATAGACAAATGAATGTACATGGGCTGCCCTGGGCATAGAGTCTATCTTTTGAAGTTCCGATTAATGGCTCTACATTGGGACAAGAATTATGTAGCATATGAGTGGCTAGTTTCCTTTAAATGTTCTCTCCTGAAGGGTTCAGATAGCAGATGGATGGATTTCTACTTTAAGATGATTAACACAGAACCAAGCAAGGATGTTAGATGTAATGAGGGACAATTGCGGCACTTGAACCCTAATGCCAGATTAAACAGCAGATTCAAGATATTTGTGTCTTTGATGGATTTTGGGAGGTGTCTGTTTGTAATTACCAGAGACGTGGGGTGCAGGAATGTCTACCCCAGGCACAATGTTGGGGGAAAATTGGCAGTTGTTAATGATGTAGGAGCACAGTACTGGTATTGAATGAATGCCAATATTGCATTTTTAGTAATGGCTGAAGCTCTGAAGCACTTATTATGTGGTGATTTAATTGTAGCAAGATTATCATTACTAGCAAGCAGTCTGATACAGTTTCAGTGCAGGAAATAATTTTTTGGGGGAACTTCAACTCAAGAAAAACTGTTTTTTTTTTTTTTTTGTTTCTCAACTTTGAGTTTTGGGTAATCCAATTTGTGGAACTGTAGATAGTGCTAGATAACCTAGCTATAGTTCTGGGAGTTACATTGGCCGGAGGGAAAAGAAAGTCAATCCAGAAGGTATCCCTATGAGGGAAGGATTTTACTCCTGAGAGGGGAAGCCACCTGGACTTATTTATGCCTGGGTAGAAGTCAGATATGATTTGTTGCTTCCTGTTTCTCACAATGGATGATAGTTCTTTTGCTGGAAAAGTATTTTTGTTCTGACAGCTACTTTGCCAGTATTTTTTTTAAAAAGAACTCTGCATTTAATGTAAGTGTTGGTTGTCTTTGAGATTATGTGAGGTATTGCTAGCTATGCCAGGAGAAGTAAGGCAGTGGATGTGCAACATATGCCAGCATAGTTAGCTGGTATTTTGTAAAGAATTATATGTCATTTGTATATCAAACTTAAAACATTATATGTCATTTGTATATCAAACTGATTCATGCAGATGTTTGTGTTGAAAATTGTATTTGTAAAGCTGCTTGTGTTAAAAAATGTGCCAACAGTGGGTCCTGGCCACTGGACAGAACAGAAATACATCTGTATGTCAGACTGTATTCTAACCATTGAAACTAATATATTGTAAGAGAAGATGTTGGAAGAGAAGAGGTTAGTCTCAGTCCAGCTAACTTTGAAAAATAGTCTGGAATTAAATTACCTTGTTTAAGCCATAAAGATTGAATTGTACAGTTTTGACTGCAGCCAGAGACAATATGTCTGTGAGAAGCCTGGCTTAGTAGCTCTGTAGGAAGAAAGGAAGTGTTAAAATTGTTTTACAGATTCCAGATGCTGTAACACATCTTAACAACGTTCTATGTGTGTGTATTATGACACGTGCTAGATTCTGGTTCAGTTTCTAGTAATGGGGGTAGGGTGGGAACCAGAGTCAGATGACCAGATGTTATGTCATTCTATAGCCAGCACTGAAATGATATTTAGATATTTGGCAGAGATGACACTTAGCTTTCAGCAGTCTGTTTGTGAAGCCTGACAGAGAAATACCATTCGCCCACATCATCTTGCCTTGCTCTGGTAAGTGAACTAGGGGACAGTAATTCTTTAGATCAGTCATGAAAATATAGTGAAATTAGTTCAGTATTGTTTTTCTGTATCTGTGTGAACCTTTCCATCTGTGCTATTTTTAACATTTCCTGTGACTGAAACCCTGGTGTTTATTATACATAGATATTTAGTATTTTCATGTTCTTTTATTATTTATTATTAAACATATTTAAACTTTTCATTGCAGCTGGTCTTTTAGAGAATATTTTAACCTTTGAGTACTTACATTTATTTAGTGTCACCGTGGCCACTCCCGAAAGCTTTTCTGTTTGGTCAACCTTACCATTGGCATTAGTTTTAATTTCACTCAGTATAATTTGGCACCCTGGCAAGATCCTTAGGGCAGCTGGCTTTGTGGGTGTTCTGGTGGCAGTGTATCTACTTTATAGCCTGGGCCAAGATGGTCAGGCTAGTGAACCTGTGCCAGCCTTTCCCAGGTGTGTGTGTGTGTGTGTGTGTGTGTGTGTGTGTGTGTGTGTGTGTGTGTGTGTGTGTGTGTGTGTAAAGCAAATCTCAAAGAGTGTATGTGTCAGTTACTTGGAACAGTGGAAACTGAGAGAGCACTGATTTCACAGAGAATGTGGTGGAGGTCTTGGCTTGTAACACCCAGCTGAGGACTTAACTCTATAGCTGTGTCAGTGGGGACTCTTATTCGGGACCTGGAGAAAGAGAGGGAAACCCAGACTCAGGACTAGAGTGTTCTCTCTGTGTGCTCTTATGGGAAAATGTGCTTGGTGCAGAGAGCTTCATCTGGGAATACTGTGTGTATCCATTTGTGTTCCAAGTGAATGTCCCTCACTGGTGTCAATGGTGAGGATTGACGCTCCATGTTTACTGTCTCAGAGGATGGATGTCACAATCCTTTGTAAAATCCTACCTGGAAGTTAAATATATTTATGTTGGAGTGCAGACTGGCTTGTTTGATAATGACTGCATTTCTTTTAGGCTTACAGGTTTACAGGAATGTATTAGTCTATTGATCTGTGAGGATCTTAAGAAGCCTAGCTTAACAGTCCCATGGTAGTTTTTATCCATTATATTTTGTGTACAAGTAATCCAGGGATGGCTAGAGCAAAGGTATGTTGGAACATTTAGATGTTGCCCCTATCATTAACAGACAAGGTGAACTAAACCAGAGGGTTTATTTGTTCACTGAAATTATGAATAAGTGGAATTCTCTGTGATATATACCTATCCTTCCATTATGTTCTACTTATGCCGAGGTAGAGCTTGAAATTCCATGAGTGCATGTTTATGCCACCACTGGACTCATGAATATGCAACAGGTCTGACAGAATAGGGTCTGGTAAGGCTCATAAATATTTATTTGTTTATTTATTTATTTGACATTTGTTTACTGGGATAGTCCAACTGGGTCACAGAACCCATTTTCAGCAGAGGCCCAGGGAGAAAAGCTCCACATACAGACATAGCAGTAACTCCATCAACAAAATTAAATTTACAGTGTACAGTTAATGTAAATGTACAACATACTACACAGTCAGAAACATCTTTACATACAACATGGTCAAAAACAGTCATAATGATGCACAGATACATACTACCTTAAAAACATGTACACATGATTAATATAATTGTTATAACATTTATCAGTGAATATAAGTGTTTTATGTCACAAAACCTACTCAAGTGACTAATTAGTTTGCCATTAGCTGTTCTATATACTGCTATACATGAACAAATAAATGCATCTATCTATTTATTCTGTCTCTCTCTCTCTCTCTCTCTATATATATATATATATATATATATATATATATATATATATATATATATATATAGATAGATATAGTTAGATTGGCAGATATAGTGATAGGTATATGTATGTATGTATATATATATATATATATATATATATATATATATATATATATATATATATATATATATATATATATGTAGATTTAGATATCATATAGATATATATCTAGGTTGAGAAGGTAAGTACATCCAGAAGTTTAGGGGAGTTTCAACCCCTAAGGTTGACCAGCCTGACCTGTTGAGAAGGCGGAAGACCAAAAGTAATTTGGCTCACCAGATAATGTCCATACTGATAAATTCTATTCTGATGGTTTGGATCACTATTAAGATTAATTTATGGAGTCATTAGGGCAGACTACTATTGGCAAACTTTGGTTTAAGCTGGGGGTCTCTTGTGGATAATTAAGAAGTGGCCTACTTAATAACAGAGAAGAGGTAATGGCTCATAGTACTCCCTAGAATAATAGATTTGTTTCCCCTGCTAATGTCCTTCCTGTAACTGTGGTAGATTTCACAGAAGGGGTAAAATTGCCTCCAGATATCTTGTAAGGAATGAGAGGCCAGTAACACCCATAAATTTAGAAACTGGAGAGTATTGTGGCTCACATTGCAAAAGTGGTAAAGGAGAAGTTTTGGAGAGAGGAGTTTTTAGGTGATTTTAATTTAATCAACAGAGTATAAAGGATTGTTGAGCAGGACCACTTAGAGTAAAGAACCTCATCACAGCATTTGCAGGAAAAAGTCCAGGCCAAACAAGTTCCTGACCCAGGATAACAGATACTTGATTTGCTAGTTTGATGCAATGGATGGCCATAACCATCAAGGAAAAGTCCTGTTTTTCATCAATTGGGATGCGCAGATGATGGGGGAGAGGGGAGTTTGGTGGATGCATGACCAGAACTTTGGAAGTTATTAAGGACAAATAAATCCCTGCAGTGGGATGTCCATCATCCTGACACATGAGTGGGGATTATGGTAGATAGGAGTTTTATAGGGAAAGTGGAGATGAGTTGACAACTCTGAGCAAACCATGCTAATTCTTCAAAGCCTGCAGATGTAATTGGGTAAGTTGTACATTTGTCCATTTCTGTTGCTAAAGGAGAAGAGCAGTACTGGAAGGTTATGTCATTATTAAGTCTTCACAATTTTTTATGTGGGACAGCACAGCCAAGAAGGGGTTTTATGAGATCACATCAATGGGTGAGGATATGTGGGCAAGGAATGCTTGCAACTGTGGAAGGGATCCCTAAAAGACATTAATCACTGTTCTTCCTCCTGTTTCTGCAAAACTGCCCAGATAGCTCCTCCTCCTGCCATCAGTTAGCTAATTTGTTTTGTGGGAGAGAGATTTTCAGACATCCCTGGCTATATGACAGCCTTCAAGCCATTCATTCATCCTTGAGTAGGCCAGTGGTCCTACTTCTTTTCTGGCTATGAGAGTCAGGTGGAAGGAAGGGGCCATCTTGCTAGTCCTGTGGATCACCCCATCTTTCCCCCATGGGAGAACTATTCTCCCTTGTGGTGACTCTGCAAGATCTGTGCTGTGTTGCCTGTAACAGAAAGCATGCCTCCTCATTTCACTCAGTGACATATGCACCATGGTAACTTGTGCTAATAGGCTTATGCTGCATGGGTGCAACTTCCACTAGGTATTACCCATGTGCCAAGCTAGAGCTGCTTCTTTCTCTTCCCTGAGGAAGGGTGAGTAGGCAGTGTTACCTCAATGCCATCCTCCCTGGTGAGCTCTGTCAGATGCTTGAGCCACTAACTGACATTGGATCACCTGAGTCGTAGACAGGGATGTATTAATCAGTGTCACTGGACTGGATAATGACATATCATATTAACAGGAGAACTTCTTGGATAGGAATAGCTTAGAACTTAATTTAGACACACTGAAAGTTGGGCACTGGAAGCCTTTTCAAAGGCATATTGTTTGCTTTCCCATAGCTGAAGGATTAGGGTCAAGATGAAATTTTGAAGTGTATGATGTTCTTTGAGCTAATGCTGCTTTGAATGGCCAAGGTTGTTTGGGGCTCAGAGGGAGGAATAAGAAGATAATTTGTTCAAATCAGGTAACCAGTCAGGTGCTCATGCTCTGAACAAATGAGTATTAAGGTCAGTCGGGCTGCAAGAATTGCAAACATTGTGAAGACATTAGTACTGCAATGTTAAAAGTTATAACTTTTTCTCCTTGATATTTTCTATGTAAATGAAATACTATTCCTGACAGTGTCTCTAATGTGCAACTGCACAGACTTCAAAGGTTAATACTAATGGTGGAACTTCTATGCCTGAGGAAGTATGGAGGATTGGGTAAGTGGAAGTAGGTCAGTTGATTAAAGGCTCCTGAGTCCCTAGCTATTGAAAAATGTTAGCGAATGTTAGTGATGCATTCATGGCATTTAGAAGATTCCTGAGCTCAGTAAGGCAAGCTAATAGGTGGCATTCACTAGGATGAGCTGTACGCTACACCTTGCATAACTGAAGAGAAAGTCATGCAATCAGAAATCATCATCATCTTCAGCCCACTTTTTCCCATTTTTCTACATGGGGTAAGGGTATCGTATTAACTGTCGCCAACTCTCTCGATTCAGTGCCACACTCTCGCCTTCTTCAACACTCATGCTTGATTATTCCAGATCTTCTTTCACACAATCCATCCACCTCTTTGCTGGATGTCCTCACTTCCTCTTACCTTCTTCCTGTCTGTCCCAAATCTTCCTCACCAGATTGTCTTCTGCTTTTCTATACATGTGCCCAAACCACCGTAATCTGTTCTCTTTGATATTTCTTGCAATTGGAGCTACTTTGGCTTCTGCCCTTATGTCCTCATTTCTTCATCTATCCCACAGTATGCATCCTACCACCTTTCTCAGGCACTTCATTTCCATCACCTTTAGCTTCTTCAACTGTTCTGCCTTTACTGCCAAAGTTTCTGTACCACACAGTAGTACTGGTAGCACCACTGTCTTGTACACCTTACTTTTCAATCAGATGGCTTGGTGGTTAAGGTCTTCGCCTGACATGCAGTCAGAAATGTTCACTTTTCATGTATTCCGGCCGCCAGTTCAAATGCATTTCGGGAGGATGTACACGTTATGTTGGACTTGTCTTCAAGGACGTTCTGGGTCGGGTTAGTGAGGAGGATGTACACATTATGTTAGGATGTTGGTCTGTGTGTGTGTGTGTGTGTGTGTGTGTGTGTGTGTGTGTGTGTGTGTGTGTGTGTGTGTGTGTGTGTGAAGCTATCTTCTGAGGTGAAAGACTTTGTTAATTAGTCTGAAATAGGTCCAAAAGATTCATTTGCTTATGATACTGGCAAATATTTGAAGAACTTAATAAAAAGAAAGAGTGATGACAAACACTTGCTGATCTAGGCAGAGTGGTGATCAATAAAGAAGTTTGTTGTATAGCACCAATAAGCATTTTATCATACATGTTTTAAGTAGTAACCATCGGTTGTGTGTGTGTGTGTGTGTGTGTGTGTGTGTGTGTGTGTGTGTGTGTGTGTGTGTGTGTGTGTGAGAACATTTAGCAGCTATTGTAAATGCTTGGAAATGCAGTTTGATAGCTGTGTTCTCACCTAAAGAGAGAACTTCTTTTTCACTTTGAGCTGACATGCAGCTGTATTATACCTCTGTTCAACATTGTAGCAGTGCTATACCGTATTTATATTAACTTATCGTCATTATGCATAACGAGCTATTCATCTACATATCTACCATTTTCTTGTTTTTGCACAGCAACATGTCATTTCTGCTGTCCAGTTACCCTGCTGCCATTTAAGTGTTTAAAACCAGAAAACACAAACCTGTCATAGAATGGTTTGCATGAAATTGTGTTAACATTGCTTATCAACATTTATAAGCAGTACATGGCTAATTTTAAATCTATTCAGTTTCTATTTTGAAAAATGTTTAATAAAAACAGTAACACTTTCAAGGTCTTAATAATTGCCAGCTAGAAAGACAGGAAGTGCTATTCATTTTAAAGTTAACACTATGCCACTATATGTGTTGAAAAATCAGATTATTTGAATGCATTTTTGTAAAATGTTTTGAAACTGTAATTGATATTAATTGATGTTACTGCTTGCATGACATTTCTGTTGCACATAATTTTTAGAAAAAAAATGCTGGTTCAAAGGGATTCAAACATTTTTGTGTATGTAATCAATAGCTTTTGCTTTATCAGTACACTGGCCATATTCTTTACATTATGCACATTTATTACCTTTCAGACTTTGTACTCTTGAATGAGGTATTTTACACAGAATATTGAAATTTTGAGAAGGATTTCAAGAGCTAGTATGATACTGTCTCATAAATAAAATTACAGTTCTCAAAGTTTAAATATGGTAGAAGAAAAGTTTCTGTAATGACAGAGGAATACATACATACATATACATATTTCAGGCTCAGGCAATAACGTCCTTCAAGACTGCCAATGTAGCAAAACAGTTATTCCCATAATAAGTGCCCAGATAGTTCTTAAACATATCTAAATTAGTGATTGCTTTAATGTGATTTGGTAGTCTATTCCATGAATCAGATAATCTCTCTCAGTGAACCATTTTGTACACCTCTCATTTCTATATTCTTTTCTACACAGGTTGTCTGATGACCCTCTAATACTTTTTGATATCCCCAATCATTCCCAGAGGTAATTTTCGCTAAATGCCCTAAATACCAGAATAAGGTATCCTCTTAAATATCTATATAAGACATTGCAAAAGTTTAAGTGTTTTAGCCTTTTATAATAACTTAAATGGTGTGTGTGTGTATGCCCCAGGTGGGATGGGATGTACTGGTAATTACTCATGGTGGTGTGGCTGTGGTGTTTAAATATTGCAATGCTTGAAATTTGATGGATTGATGCCTCACTGTAGGCTGTTCTTGGTTGGATTTGGTTCTGGTGCCTTCTCTTGTTGGGGGTCTGTATCTCTTCCCTGTGTTTGTGTGGGTTTGCTTTTGTGTCCTCCCATGTTACAAAGACATGTCTGCATTATTTTTCCTGCCTCTGCTGAGATTTGTTTTTGTTCCAAGTCAGACTGTCCTGATTAACAAATTGACAGGTGTTTAAATTTCAGACTTCAGGTTTCTGAATGTTTACTTCCTTACATATTTGATGGTGCAGTGGCAGTATTGTTGCTTCACAGCTATAGGTTTTCTCGTTTGATTCTTGGCTGGGGTGCCTTCTGTGTTGAGTCTGCATCTTATCCCTGTGTTTGTGACATAGTAAAACAACTTTTATTCTAGCAATAAATATATAGTAACACAACCTTTTATAGGGGACTGTAATACCCTGTTATTGGCTTTGTCCAGGTTTTTGTGCTAAGGTTGACAGCTATGGCAAGAACGGAATTCACTGAATATGTTTGAGGGCTGTATTCCCTCATTACTGGGTTTGTCCAGGTGTTTTGTGCTAAGAGGTTGACAGCTATGGTGAGAACTGAATTCACGGAGCCATTTAAATTTAAGTTTCAGTCTTCCTCTTCAAAGCAGGTGATTTGGCATAGTGGTATGTTGTTCTGACTATTTTGCACAGCAGACTTCTGCAGTGTAAGTTTGAGATGTTGAGTGTGTTTGTTTTTTTTACAAGGAGCTGAGAGCTGCAGGAGAAGAGTTTAGTGTGCTGATTATGCTAATCGGTCTCATATTGCTAGTAGCACAAAATGTTGTGTACTTGCTTTAATGCAGAAGGTTGTTGGTTACTGAAAGTTAAGAACTAAAAGCCTGCCTGTTATCAGTCATCCATCCATTTCCTATTGCAATACTAGCTACTTATTAATAATTAAATTAATTTTTATTCCTCAGGGGCATCATCAGATTTTTTTTTTTTTCATGAAATATGAAGGTGATTGGTAGCAACTAGCAACAACCTCTTCATTAGTTAGATTTATTTAATATGATGGAAATCTGAATGAATTGGTTGTTTGTTTTCATTTGGGAAAAAAAAAAATTCAAGCAATAGGAAGGTGTATCAAAGAGCACATGTATGTTTTTTTATGCAAAGGGCCTGATTTAAAAAAAGCAGCCCAGAATTAATTTTAATGTTTCAATGAATGAGCAGAGAGTTTTTTAATGCCAAGTTTGTTTAGCAGATTAGTTAAGTCTTAGTGTTAAAATGCAAAATTGTCAAAACTTAAAATGTGAAGTCAAAATCATCATAGAAGTAAAATCAGTATGCACAGTATGTTTATGGTAATGGAGTGAAATAGCAAAGTAATGGATCATTGGAATGGCTGCAGGAGGCACCTACACCCACCAGATTTTTTTTCAATGAATGAATTTTTTTTTTTGCTTTTTTTTTTTTGTTCCTCAGTTTTTGTTTTTTTTCCCAAAATGATTTAGGAATTAAGTCATAAATGACACTAGTTTCAGACTTTATAACCTTCAGAAAAATGCATGCTAAAAAGTATTGTTTATATTCCCTCAATATATTTGGCCTTGTGTCCAGATTTATTGCATTAAGGTTGAGAGAGGTACATGCAACCAAACCTCAACTGTCCCTGATTTTGGCTCAAAATGTCAGCTGCTCTAAGCAATTGTGCATATTAAAAAATGTCCCCCCCTTTGACAGGTTCCCAGCTGTATTGTCTGGCAATTTTTATATTTTTGCATCACAGTTTTGTCTATTCTATTATCTTTCTAAGTTTATAAGAGCAATATTTAAAAATGTCCTTTGAAATTCATAAATTCATACTAGCACTGTTATTCTAGCAACTTTCTCTAAGTTCTAGAAAGAACATTATTTTAATATCTGTCCCTGTTTATTTTAGGCTTTGTCCATATTTCTTGCACCTGCCATGCAGTCAGAAATATAAAAGTTTATTTAGAAGGCCTGCATTTTCTCTTCATAGACCATGACCTGTTGGATTGCACCAGGCACTAAGCAGTGAACAAGATGCTGCATCTCTATAGTTATACATGTTAACCCTCACCCTTCACACTGCTTTTAACCCCAGCCCTACACCTTACCTTAGAAAACCCATTTCTGTAACACTACCACTGCCCAAGACACTTAAACTGACATTACATACAGCAGCACACATGCAGAACACTAAATCTATTCCTTATCTAGCCTATACTCTAACAATGACCAGCAAACTTTCACACACACATTCCCATATCCTAATGCCAAAACTTTTGGCATATCTCAAAATTATATTAACCTTATCCTCACATGGTCAGACTTCATTTCGTTGGCATCTTCAGTACTTGATGATCATAAGTATCAACAAACTTCCCAAGCCATAGCCAGTGCTGTAGCACAGTGAGATAAAGCTCTAACTATGGCCCAGGTGACCATGGCTTAACAAGTGGCTTGGGCATCCGAGGTGCTGACAAGGAAGGGTAAGTGTGCCAACCCAGAAGTAGGTGGCAATCTTCAGAAACACTCCCTAAGGGAAGGCATGGTCCTATGAGGGAACTAATACTCAGACATGCCAAATAATACAAGAGTGGAAAGCAGAGAAATAAAGGTAGATCATAACCCCTCCCTAGGAAGCAGAAATAGTTTCCAGTGCCACCTCCTAGGACATTCTTATGATTCATGTCACCCTAGGCTCACTCAGGAAAGTCCAGTGGAGATGAAAAAGAAAAGGTATACCTGGTGATCGACAACAGGTACTGGGATGGCTGGCTGGACAGAATGAAGCAGATTGGGAAGGGGGGAAAATCAAACAAATTTTACAAGCTGTTTTTGTTGCTGAACTTCAGAATCAACAGAAAGAATGACACCGATATATAATTTTAGGTCTATTTAAATTAATCTAATGTTAGTAACACTGATACAAAAAACTATCTAAGGAAAAATATCTAAATACAAAATATTGACATATGCCAAATACATCTAAAATCACTGTTTTTGCAGAGGGAAGACCCTTATACCCCCTAGTGGGGGGGGGTGACACCTCGTACCTCCTTCTACTTAAATGTGCTAAGTTTAGAATTGCACTACAGTGGGGATGGGTCATATATCTTTCTCTGCTATAACATCGATAGAGTTGAAATTTTTTGTTTTGGGCCTTTTCATTATATATTTTTCATGTTAGCATTATTAACTTTAGTTCAATTTATGTAGACCTATATTTTTATACAAGGATACATATAACTATATTTATATGTTTTGTGTGTGTGTGTGTGTGTGTGTGTGTGTGTGTGTGTGTGTGTGTGTGTGTGTGTGTGTGTGGGTGTGTGTGTGCGTGTGTGTGCGTGTGTGTGTGTGTGTGTGTGTGCGTGTGTGCGTGTGTGAGTGTGTGCGTGTGTGTGTATGCGTGCGTGTGTGTGGGTGTGTAAATATTCTGTCTGCAGTTTAAACCAGGGCCCAGATTCTAAAATAGTTGCTCTCAGTGTGTCCTGATTCTGAATGACTTGCTCTCAGTGTAAGTGACTTACTTTAGTGTAATGCCTATCCATAAGCAGGCTTGCACAGGGGGCCAAATTCCAAAACACCACATACACTGAGAACAAATTACTTGGAATCGTCAGGCCCCAGATTAGTAATGTCTGTCTAGAAGAAAGAAGGCAAATATGCACAACAGTAACATAGCTGGAATAATAATGCATTCATCAAAGGTATAAAATCTAATTTATATATATGCAGATGTATTTCTTCAACAGACAGTTTTGCATCATTTTGTCTGGGTATGACTGAGAGTAACACTGTGGCAATCACTATTATTTTCACTCAGTTACATGCATTTTACTGTTTGAAGAGAAAATCCTAAAAATTAGTTTAGAATGTTTCTGCAGCACTTTCATTCCTGATTGTGGCCAGTATTTTGCTGCAAAAAGCTTGCCTGTCTCACTAAATGGTCTTTCTCCAGTTGCTGAGCTATATGACAGTCTGATTAAATCTGTGCTGTTGCACTTTTATTTCTAAGATACAGCTTGTGATTTTGATTAATTGGTTTGTCCTTAGAAGTGGGCAGTACGGCAACTTTATTTCTTTGAAAAAAGAACATTAAGCAACAGAGTTCCACTTTTTATTGGTAGCCATTGAAATTTCTTTCATAAATCTCAGTAGTTTGTTATGGTTCTGCCAGAAATACAGACCTGCAGATTGGTTTACATTAGTTTGCAGTGTTTATGGGCTTGTAAAACCAGGCTAGAGAAATGGTGAAGACTCTTTTCCATCTGCACCTGGACCATAAGGTACCAAAAACATAATAAGAAGTTAGTATACATTAAATTTTCGCAATCAGGTGCTACTTTCACTGCTGCAATAGACCCTGCATGACACACATTTATTAACAGTGAACCTCATACCCATTTTTACAGCATATATTCAAGAGGGTTCAAGTACTCTGGCCTCACTGTCTTAGGTATCATTTATAACATCTTCAGTCTTGCAGGTGTCTGAATACTTAATAATATATGAGCTGGAAAATAGCATATTAAACAAAATGGGACCCTGGGTTGAACCTTGAGGAACTCCAGTACTGGTTTATTCTAAGCCGATTTTAGGTTTTGTTCTGTAGTACATCCCAATTTACTGAGTAATGACTGTCCTATTTCCTCATTCTGGAATTTTAATTGGAACAAGAATAAAGCTCTTTATGACAGTGACATGTCTATCTCATCCTTGATGCAGGACACCCTATTCAGGGAACTTGATCTTGATAATGACTTAGTGTAATGCAATATTAACCCTGAATTGGCTCATTAATGCTCATGTTTCTATTCACAATAAAATAATTTTCCAGACTACTAAATGAGGTTAACAGGGGGAACAGGGAGGATGAAAACCCATAAGGATGAGCTTGAAGGAAGTGGATGATGTTTAGAAAAAGGTAGAAGCGTACATATGATCCAGTCCAGTACTCTAAACATTATGGACTGAGAATGGAGTACAGTCTGTTCACTAATTATAAGACCATTTACTTTGGGAATAAACAGTCTACTGTTGGCGGTAACTCTAAAGAGTTTTGGAGAGGTATTAATAGACTTGCAGAACCAGACCAAACAAGACTGTTTGACACTGTTAAGTCTGCTTGTGGGTTAAATGCTAACAGCAGCACAGTTGCATAGTAAATATCCGTCCATGTTGTAAATGTTATTAGATTTAGTAACTATTCCACAGGCAATACAGAGCAGCACCTGACCAGTTATATTTCTAATAGGAGTTCTGCTGATGAAAATGACAACCAAGATAGTTATTGGCTTTTGATAAGTCAGGCTTCTGATGACATTGATCCAGTTAACAGAACAAGGTTTGCAAAATTTGTCAAGTGAGAGCTATGAAAACCATGCTGAAAAATAGTAAATTTATTATTTTTCTAAAAATAATCCATCAACTGAGCAACTAATTTCTTGAAAGTCTTTGAGAGAGAGGAAAATAATATAATCGGTCTCTAATTAGGCTTATTGTGTCGTGGGTGTTCTGTGTCCATTTGTGTTGTGTAGTGGGACTTTTAGGGAAAGGGATTTTTGTAACATAATGTGGAGGATTGGTTAGGGGCAGGGGTAGGTTTAGGGTTAGGGTTAGCACACACGAGTAAAGTGGAGCAGGGGGGCTCATTTGTGGCACTTAGGCCTTGGTATCCTTCATGTATTTATGTCAACATATCAGCAAGCTGTGAGGCAAGTACAGTGATACTGTTTTGTTCCTACAGCAAATCACTGGGTTTACATAGTTGTGCTCTGACTTTGTAGTGTCTGCATATCAGATGATTCATTTATGTCCAATGGTTAAGGCATTCACCCCTTCCATATTTAATGACTGCTTGCAACTCTTTGGCATGATTGGCAGCTTGTTTTAGCCTTCCTAACGTTTTGAAGTTACAAGTCGAATTGCCAAGATGCACTACAGATAGCTAGCAATGACCTCTTCAGTATTAGACTACATTTGTTCCAGCTCTGGATTCCTGGACAGCATGACAGCCAATGTTAATTATTTTCCAGACTTGTGGATTGCAGTGGAATTTAAATGTCTCAGCCTCATAAGCAGCCTTGGGCATCTTGGCAGCACTTTATCCAAATTGCAGAAGTAATCAGTGAGACCAGTTGCTTATGATCATTATGGTGCTGGAAATTCTAATGCACCAGTGAGTATCTTGAAAACTTTTCACTTGTCTACATACTTGTAAGGCACTCTTTTTATTATTTGTGACTGTCTTTATTCTGTATCAGCTGGTATTCTGGAGCAATAGGCAATAGGTCTTAAAACTTGCCTGTTCATCTGTAATAAATCAGCATACAACCCATAAGTATTGGCACTAGAATTCACAGCTGTTAATTTGGTGACATCATCATAGGAAACTACTGGATCAGTCATCAGCATTTGTTTACCATTGCTGAAGGCTTGGTGGTAAACATTCCTTCATGGCCAGGATACATCTTTCTTTACTAAATCTGTAAGTGGATGTCGCACTTGGATAGATCAAGTACAAACTTATCCAAGATGTTTAGCATGTCTGTGGCCTGGTGTAGTTCAGCTTTATAATAGGATGGACCATACTTAAATCAAGATTGATTCCATTAGCACTTAATACGGTGAGAAAAGACTGGATTTTAGTCTTTCCACAAAACTGCATTTCTCTCTTTTCAACTTCCAAACTGAGTTTTTAGTAGTTTGGAACATGGTCTCCAAGCTCATGTCATGTGTTTCTTTATCAGAACCAAACACTACCATTTCACCCATGACAACAATAACACTTTCATTTCCTTTCAACTGATTGCTCATCTCATATTGAAGTATTGCTAATGCTGAAGTTAAATGAAAGGCTAGTCTTGAAACAAAACTATCCATTAAAGGTAGTGTTACCTTTTCACAATGTATCTTTCTAGGGGTATCTGTTAAAACCCACTTAAATCATTTACTGTGGGAGAATCCAGGCACCAACCAGCTTAGGTGCAGTGTTCTTTAACATCAAATAAAACAGACCTCTCTTGCATGTCTGCATCATTTAATTTGTTTTTAAAATCGACACATATCTTCAGATTATTATTATTTTTGAAGTCTGAATGTGTATGTTTGAGTTCTGCTTCTGTTTTAGGGATTATTGAAAATGGTACATTTCTGGATGTGGTCAAATTAGATGGCAGTGCCAGGCATCAGCTTTAACTTCACTGGCAGACATTAAGCAGACATAGCTCACTGAATGCATCTATAATGACTTTGTTAAGTCTGCGAATCAGCCCTATATCACATAGCACAGTTCTAATGTGCAAGGTGACTGATATATGGACTTTCCAGGACACGGACTCAGGATTTAAACCTACACCTCTTCCACTTAGACATATTTTCATTCTGCTTCATGCACCTGAAGAGCTTTTAGCTTCTTCTGTATGTCCCAAGTGATGCTACAGTAGCATCACACCTGCATGTAATTTAAAGTTTTATGGGGTTCCATGTATTGGGAGCGTGTCTTGTCAGTATGATTCATTGTTTGACATAGCAATCACTGAATGCAGGAAAAATGGTTTCTGAACACCTTCCTCAGTTTTATTCTTAGTGAATAATTCTTTCAATGGTTTAGTTTTGTACACTACAGCCAAATGTTCCAGCTTGTTGCATTTCTCATACTTTCTGCCCCCTGTAGCACCTGCTCTGACCCAGTATATGAATGATCACATCTCATGCATTTGCCAACCTCACATTCACTCTTTCTTTGCAAGCAGATATTTACTCTGAAAATTATTATGCTTTTTAACAAATGTACTGTATTCTTTGCATTTTACCTAATGCATACCATTTGTTGTACTCAGTTTACATTTTGTTTCTTTAATATTTTATCCTGTTTAGCAATCTGAATTGCAGTTTTCAAGGTAAATTCATTAATATCTGTAATGTTTAATATAACTCATCCAGCACAATCACTATTTTGTCTCTAATTTGTTCATTTTTTTGTCTGTTATAATTCTCAGACAATGCATATGTCTTTGATAAAAGCTTCAACAGACTCTCATTTAACTTGAAACCATCTCTGAAAGCATGCCTGTTCAAGAACATTTCTTTTTGACATGAAATATTCATTGAGCTTACTATTCTTAATTCACATGTAACACTCTCACCCTCAGAAAATGAAAAACTATACCACTTCCTCCATTAAATGGAGATTCTCAGAAAATTAGTAAGATAACTAAACAAGATATTGTTTGCTGGAGATGTAACACAGTAACAAATACTGACTGGACTCATATATTTTATGACTGTGTATTATTAAAGAAATTTTGGGAGGAAGTTAACACTTTTTCCAGGCAATTTTTACAGACAATTTTATGCTTACAAAGTCACTTATATTATTCAATACACCTGTCCCAGACTGTATAAAAAAAACAAATATTCTTTACTCTGGTCTATACTTTCCATTGCCAGGAAAGTAATTACAAGAAATTGGAATTCCTCATCAGTTCCCTCATTTAAAGAGTTTAAAGGTCTTCTGTTAGAAATATCTAAGTTAGAAATGTTAATTATCAAATCTAAATCTACAAGGAATACAAACTTATATTACAAATGGGAAAATGTGCATGCATTATTGGTTAAAGAACTGGATAAATGATTAATGCAGTAATCTTTTCTTTTTCTTTAAATCTTTTATGCTCTGTTTTCATTTTCTTCTGCCAAACTAAAATTAATCAGTCCTGTTATTCAATATATAATGAACATCACTGTACATAGTTTACTGTGCTATTATAGTTATTGTATTATTTTTTCTTTTTTTAAATATTGTATTTTAAAAATTTAACTTATTCAATTTTTTTCCCAAAGATCTGTTCATTATATTAATCTTTTCAATAAAGCTATTTAAAAAAAAAGAAAATGAAAAACTATAACAGGTGTCTACTTCTTTGTTTATAGCATACAAAAAAGTATTTGCCTTCAGGTTTTTACTTTCTTTGTCAAGCTTTGAAGCTTTTAAAAAGCATGTAAAGCTCTTAACTTCATGATAGTCGTGCAAATAGTTGTGCAAAAATGAATGGTTCTAGAGGTTTAAATGGCTATTGCTGGTAAATTTTGATTATTTTTGGCTTTATGGTTAAAGAAACTTAACTGATTTTATTTAGAGGCAAGACAGATCAACTTTCCATTAAGAACAGCTTACTCTGAGCTGTATGGCATCTCCTCACCTAGTTTATGTGGTTTCCAGTCTGAATGCCATCTTTTGATCATTTTAACTTGAGAAACATCCCACTGGGCTGACATTATGTTATGATGCACACCATTGATCAATACCCCTGCACATTTGAAATTATGATAGAGTTTTAATCACACGCAAAATGGCAGGCAGCATATTCAGAATACAGTCATCATCACAGCTTCTTCCTGTCAACTCTCATAAAGACTACACATTAGAGTTGGTGCACAGTTGGTTATAAGAGCTTTTATATGCATCCACGTGTATATGCATACACGCACACACACACACACACACACACACACACACACACACACACACACACACACACATATCTCTCTCTCTCTCTCTATATATATATATATATATATATATATATATATATATGTGTGTGTGTGTGTGTATATATATATATATATGTGTGTGTGTGTGTGTGTGTGTATACATATATATATATATATATATATATATATATATATATATATATATATATACATATATATATATATATATATACAGTGGTGGCTGGTGACTTCAAATCAAAGGGGGGCTGTAGGAGACAGCTGAATGGGTTGGGCCAATGGGAAGGAGGTGTGGCCATCTAGAAAGGGGCAGAGCTATGCTCAAAACCACAACAACTGGAACTTCAATTAAATTCGCTGCCCTGGGTGTCAATTCGTCATTACAAGAGCCCAATCAAGACAAAATGAAGTGTAGAAGAAAAAAATATTTCAGTGCATTGGCTACATGACAGCTTACTTAATATCTAGATGGAAACAAAAAGGTTGTGAGGCATGAAAAAATAAATTACTTTTTAAATACATTACTGGAATGCCAGTCAAAATCAAGTATAAAAAAAACAAGCAGCACTTAACTCAAACCACTTCTCCTTGCACTACAGTTCTAATTATAATTTATATTCAGCTTTATAAAAGTACCAAGTAACATGTTGAAAGTAGCAATCTCTGTGATACCCCTACTTGTAAAAATGTTTCCTATCCAAAAAAGACCTGCCGCCTGACAACAACTATCTACTTGTTTCATGGGGAAAACATGATCAAAGTAAAAAAATGAACATCAAACAAGAAACAAGTTCAAGATAAATTGCTTAAAGGATTACTGCACAGGTTATGGACCACACGTGATAGATTGGCATTCTGTTTAGTTTACAGGTAAAGCCTGCAAAGATGACTGCAAGTCTCCAACAAATGCAATGAGCTTCTAAAAATACTGCAATCCTGTCTTTTATTACAAATACTGTCATATGCATTTTAATACTTAAGGCTTATACGTTATCTAGTTATGTAAATATTCTCTGCATGGCAACAACATAAAGGCTTTTTCAATGTTGGTAATTCTTTAACAGTATGCTTATTAAAGCTTACTTGCATCTTACAAACTCAGACAAGCTTACCTGATGGTCATTAAAGCATTACTACTTAAACACAGAGCAGCAGGGCACTGCAACAGCGTGCATTTTCTGAATAATAAGAAGCATAAATCAACAGTATAAAAATATGACAAAAAAACAGAATATTTTGCAAAATCAGGGACAGATGAAAAGCCACTGTTGTACTTATGTTTACCTTGGATGGGGGAATACGTGCACACTTACACTGCATAACTGCTCCTTGCCTTGCTTGGACAAATCCAGAGTCACTACAAGGGGGAGTGGGGTGTAACAAGTATGTCATAATTCGAAATGCCTCTGGCTGATGATGGCTCTGACACATTTGTCATATCTCTCAACCTCAGAGCAAGAAATCTAGACAAAGCCATACATAGAAGAGGGACCATGGCCCAAAAATAAGGACACTTTTTAAATATTGCTGTTATAAACTTAGAAAGATAACCGAATAGTAGTAAGTCTTGCATTAGTATGAATTTTCTGAAGGGTATAAAATCTGAAACTCAAATGTCTGTCATTATTTTCTAACTTCAATCGTTAATGATTTGCCACTAATTTGCCAGAAAATCACTTATGAAAAACAGACCAAAAATGTGATGCAAAAATATAAAATTGCCACACAATACAGCTGGGAACCTGTCAAACGGACACTTTTTTTAATATTAGTACTGTTAACTTGAACAGCTGACAAAATAAGAGACTCTACATGCATTTCTGAAATAAAAGTAATCTATAACTCTGATCACTATGGTTATTTATAATTGTAAACCCTCCACGTTTTGTTCCAAAATTGCTATTTTGCGGAGAGATTATTAGGGAGAGAGCAACATGTTGAGCCAAAATTGGGGACAGTTGAGTGGTTTGGATATTCCAAATTCTATAAAGTGATTTATTTGCATGTACCTCTTAACCTCTTAATGCAGAAAATCTGGACAAGGCCAAAAATATTGGGGGAACATACAAACAGTACTAAAAAATTCTCTTGTATAAACTTAGTTGATAGAATAACAGGTCTTGCTTTAGCATGCATTATTCTGGAGGTTATGAAGTCTGAAACTTAATGTTTGTCATTATTTAGTGATTTCAATCCTAAATGATTTGACAGAAAACCACAATTTTTATGAGGAACAAACCAAAAATAAGAAGCAAAAATTTATTCATTCTGCAAAAAATCTGGACAGTTGAGAGGTATAGTTCAGCCAGGGCTGTATTTGAGTTTGCCACCATTCCCCCCTCACAAAATCATGGTTGAATGGAGCCTCCCTCTTACAGCCATTCCAATGTCCCATTACTTGGCTATTTTGCCCCATTTACCATAAACACTGTAATGTGCATACTGCTTTACTTCTGTGATGATTTGGATTTAATTTGAAAGTTTTATTTTGCATTTTACAGCACAAACACCAACAGATCTGCTAAACAAAGCAATGCAGTTTCACAATGAAAATAGACTTAGCATTAAAACTTTTCTGCCCTTGAACCTCACAGTCATTGAAACAGCATTGAAACCCACATTCAAAGAAAATATATTTTGCCAGGGGCAGATAAAGATTAACTTTGGGCTGTTTTCAAATCATAGGCCCCTTGCACACGAAACATACATATGTTCTTTGGTACACCTTCCTGGTTGTATTAAATAATATTCCTTGTATAATACAGTACAGTTGTTAGAGGGCGTTTTAAATTTATTGTTTTGAACATTTTTTCCATTAAACAATGAAACAAAATGCATGCACCAGTAATGACAAAACTGCCCAATTTAGAACATTTCCATCATAAAAGTTTACTCAAACTTCAACAATCTACCAGTATCAGTAAATATGCACAATCTCTGAAGTAGTAAAAGTCATCTAAATAATTCCAGATTAAAGAAATCTTAAACTAATGAAGAGGCAGTTGCTAGCAAGCAAGTTTATATTTCATTGTTTCATCTATGAATAAAGTGCCTGTTGCCCTTCAGGAATAAATTGCCTATGTTACATTAAAAAAAATATAAGCTAGTAATATTGCAATAAGGAATGGATGGCAAACTGATAACAACTCTATAGTTACTAGGTATCTTTGCCAAAAAGAACTGCAGTATCCACCCCCTTTACAACACAGTATCAGCAATGCATCTATATATTGTGGGAGTAGAACCCACAGCCTACTGCAT